>NC_056455.1:17103324-17403324 GCF_018296145.1 Oncorhynchus tshawytscha | reverse complement strand
ACTACAGATTACGTTCATATTGTTCAAACCGTATTTGTCTTTCCCCTAAAATGACCAAACCTATGAATGTTAAACCCGTGGCTCCCAATATATAGTTTTGATGTATTGTTTTGATTTCATTGTCTGAAATGAAGAATGCAGTAAAGAGCCTCTCGCCCACCTGGGCTGACCTGGTGTGGCTACAGCAGCAGTAATAACCAGTAGTGACTCTCTCCTCTCTCTTTCCCTGATTAATGCACTTAGATATGATTGAACCCCGCTCTTTGTCTGTCTCCTCTCAGACTCATGCCTGAAAGACTATCTCATTACAGCCCCAGTTAACTGTAGTAATACACACTGTGGCAAGCGCACATCTTGCAGTGTCATTAAAGCCACTGTTCATTATGGCTTTGCCCTTGAATTCACACATACCAGGGAACTGGACGTGTTTAAGGGCTGCAGCCATAGCAACGGAAATTCTGTCTCTCACTTTTCCTGGAAAAATAACGTTCACTTTACCATACTGCACATGAGCATTTTGTTTGGGTTTCATGGTTAGTTTCTGCTATAGACAAATCAAACCTCCTGAATATCATGCTTTCTTTCTTTCTTTTTTCTTCTTTGCATCCAACTTAATCCTCCCACTAAGACCATAGTTTGTAAGCTTGTTTTTCTAATCAGAGATAGGTGTAGATTCTCAGGGTTTCAAGCCTGGCATCTATCTGCTCTGTCGCCATAACATTGTGTTTGTAATTAGTTTAATTCTACAGTTATTAAGCACTCTCACAAATACTGGAAGGAATTTAAGCCCAGAGTGGATTCTCACAGAGCTTGCCATTAAAGCTGTCTGAATAGGTCTGGTGCCATGGTTCTTACTTGGGATGATTCCCCATGTTGCAGTTTGTTTTAGCTCCACATTGCTATGCACCAGTGTCAAAATGAGGATATATACTCACTCACAGATTTAACTGTACAAATATTTTGAGAGCAATATGCTATTCCCTTCAAATACCTCTCTGAATGTGAGACTGAACCAATTTATCTAGAAGTCTCATTTGTTGAAGGGAAAACAAATGTATCATTTTGTGTCCTGAGTGCTTCTCAGAGGTAACCTGAGGTAAGTTGTTATACTGTATATGCCGACTGCTAGATTTTGAAAGCAGTCCATTACATTTTTGGGGGCATATTATGTCAAGTATATCAGTCTTGTGAGTTGTCTGGCTCCTGTGGATAGTTGAATAATCTGCAACACAGATTAGACGGCATATTATTCAATGTCGTCGACATTCAGAGGAATCGGAAAATGGACCTTTTACTGTCACAATTACAAAAGCCTTTGAATGTATCTGTCTATCAGAATGAACAAAGCTAGTCAGACAGACGTCTCACTGTGGGTGCTGGAAAGAAAACGAGCCAGAATCGGATGATATTAAACATTCTCAGTCCTTCACATTGAGCAAATGCTTGGTACATATGGTTTGAGCTAGTTATATAATGTCCATGACAGATCTATGCAACATAAAGCCCTCTATTTAGAAATTCCAACAATATTTAGTTCAAATGATGTATATTTGAACATGTGGTTTCACAATTGTTTTTAAATACAGTAATTCAACACGGAAAACGACCTTGGCTGTTCCCCTGCGCTATGTTCCAGGACAATTCCTTTATTGTTCTGTTTGACTGTGTGCAGTAGAGTGTCTTCTATAAAGGAGGTTGCTTATTCGGGTGTAATCAGAGTGCCGTGGCGAGACTCTAAACCATCTGAAAGTTGACTGTCCAGTATCAAGTCAAGTCTCACTTGGCTTTCCTGATAAGACTGCCACCTGCTGGCTGGCTGCCACTCGTAGCGCTGTTCAGTTGACCATTAATCTGAGCAGAAGGGCTGTGATAATGTACAACTACACCAGAATATTTACCCATTTAAAACAATAGTGAAAGAAAAGGATTCATAACAATGTATCTGTCAGAAAGATGTTAACTCACTGCTTTGGAGAGAATCTCTTTACGGATTATTCGTTACATAAACCTTTGACGTGAAGTTCTGTTGAGATAGATGTTATGCTGGACAGTTTTTTCAACATGTTGGCTAATTAATGTTGAAAAGGTTGGCAGCTGGACAAATTGACAAAGGGCTGTTTTGTATGATGTGGCAGTTAGTATGATGACTTATGATGAATCTATTTCCTTAGGAAAACACAGTGTGATGCTGCCCCTGTGGAATGTGGTGCAGTGCAGCTGATTACTGCTGGACTTGGTGCAACCACACTTACATCAACAGTGATACACATTGAGATATCTAATGTCACCATTAGGGAACAGAAAACCTAGAGACCTGACCAACCAGAGGACAGCCTCTCATAAACATGGAATGTGTCTCAATAGTGTTGCACCTAAATATCAATATGTTGTAATGTCTATAATTAAAATCTAAACCTAATGGCAATCTCATTATCTCAGCCTACACCGCCGTTTAGTCTCTACTTGTCCCCTCTCTGAGCTGGATTTAAAATGACCTGGGGACCAGCTTTGCCTGTGATGCTTTGGTTATTTAGTAGGGTTCTGAGAGACAAGGATGGACAGCACTTTGTTTTGTCTGACCTCTCTGTGTTTGTTCTCTTTCCAAGGTCTTGGGAGACGCCAAGCCGTGTGTCTGAGTGACCAGCCACACATCACTCATTGTCATCTCCTTGGAGCCCCCAGCACCCCAGGCACCCCCTCTCAGTGCCAATGCCAGACTGGAACCCAACTGTCAGCTCTTGAGGTGGAGAGGATCCCAAGTCCTAACAGGGCTCAAGAAACGAAGGTATATATCCAGCTCTGTTAAAGAAAATATAACATAAGTTATGTAAGTCAATGTGGTAATGGGTTTCTGCCCGATCAGATTAATAAAGACAATATTAACAACCCTACCACAGGGCCCTCCACCCAGCTCCATTCAGCCATCACACTCGCTCATCTGTCCTCACCAGCCAAATCTGTTTGTTGATGCAGAAATTCTATATAGAGTTTCTATTTCAGTTTGATAAAACATTGATATGAACGAATGAGGAAGGCGTATGAAATGCCCAGCCACTGTCTGTCAACGGGTGGCGTACCTCGTCAGACTCAGTCAACCCACCCAGACCTGACCCCCTCTACAAAGCCATGTCCCCTGCTATTAAAATAATTTACAGAAACAACACAAGACGTGCTCTTGAGGGATTGGGTGGTTTTTCAGTCCTCTCCTGGTGAGGGAGCCTCTCAGCTGAGTCTCTGGACTGGCTGCACAGGTAATCCGAGTGACTCCTAATTAAATGTTACAGCGTGGCGAGTCAGAGTTTCAGTCACACTGTGGAGCTGGGCTGGTGTCAGACTGATATTTAAACATGGTCTGTCAGAGCCCAGGGTATCTCTCTTTCAGCCTCTATTTTCTTACTTTCTATACTCAAACTAATATTGCCCCCAAACAGAGCGGATTTTCTAGGTTGTCTTGATCACACCCCAGAGTATGACTTGAAAAGACATTGGCAAAAATGATTAAGCTGATAGCAGAATAAATGTATTGACATCATTGACATTCAATACTTCTAGATCATCAGGTTTGTGCAATAGAACCCCTGACAGAGGTTACATAATTCAGCCCTTTAAAATATAGCTAGCTAAGGATGTACAGGATTATGCAAGATATGAGATTCAGACAGACAGTTATAAAAACATTTATAGACTGTTAAAGATAATTTTGTTGTTTTAGAGAGGGTCTCAAATTGAGTTAAAATGTTACGTCTCCTTAAAACAACATATCATGCAATCATATATTTTCCTGCAATAGGAAGAAAAAAATATTTATTTCTATGACTACAGATTTGCTTGCAGACAGAAAGCTCTTTCTCCTTAGCCTTCATATGGGCGTTTTACCATGGGTTTTGTTTTTCTTTAATAACGCAACAGCTTGAATCACGGAGTCGGCAGGGATCGACCATCCTGGTTCCTGAGACAAGTTAAAGATCTTAAGCTGGGTGTCTCTGCTCTACACCCAATGGGCTTAAACATATATCACACTGGCAGTGGGCTGTTTGCTTTCAACCCCCTCTTCCCCTCCCTGAGCCGACCACTGATCCCCTCTCTGTCTGTATCTCATAGAGGATTCCCTCTATTCAGGGCTACAAGTGAGGTTTCACAGTCAAACAGCCATGCTGACAGAGAATTTCTTTGATCCCCAAAGCTTACTATCTGACCGAGCTTCTGGATTTACTCCACCTGGTGAAAGATGTATACTTAACTAACACATTTTAAGTCACGTGTAAATGTGTTAATTTAGACTGTCCTCCAAACACCATGAGGGGATGAGGTGAAAGATCATATGTGGCGGTCCTGTAAAACATGTCTGGTGAACTGTCCTGCTGATCTCTGTGTCTCTTTTGATCACTGGACCTTGATGACAATCTGTCCTTACATCTTGAATCACCATGTCGCAAAACAGCAGGTCATCTATAAGTCTAGGTTTGCCTTTACCAAAATAACACTGTGCTAGTTTTGTGAACTAGTCTTTCTGCACTGTATTAAAATATAAGCTGGTAAATGTTAAATGTTTATATAATTTGGTAATGTATATAGTTCTGAAACATCACCTCTTACAGAATGCATATTACATTAAATACAAACATGATATTAGTGGCGGAAGCATGGAAATTTCTCCTTTGGGGAGTAGTCTAATCAGACTGACTCCAGCCATTTCAAAAGGTCTACTCGTTTTTCAGACAAGAAATCCAACCTTAAAATTGCTTTAGAGCCTGACCCACAAGTCTAATTTACAGTACATTAATCTGAAATCAATTAACATTTTCCTGTTGGAATTGTTCTCACTAATTCGCCGCCATTGTAGAGGATTCAATTATGGTCATGATACACCCATCTTAAATGTGTTACATCACATTGGACTCATTAAAGTTATGGTCATCCATACACTGGTTCAAGTTTATTATTGTCATTGAAAATAGACTTCACCATGAAACAGAAGAAGGTGATAAAAAATAGAAATTATATTCAATTCATATTACGGACTTTAAAATGATTGTATGATTGTTCAATAATACGACATATTTCAGTGGCCATTATTCATGTAGCTATTGGTTCAGTTCTGTCTGGAGACATAGGTGCTGTCTCTGCCTGTGGTTCAGCAGGGGAGAGTGGAGTGCTTTTGAGGGCTTCTTCCTCTATACCGTGGCAAATAGCCCCGTACAATCTGCTCTCCCTGGTGTGCACAACGACACCTCCATCCATGATAAACTCCCAAACCATGTCCAGTCTGTCTCAGCTCTCTACTACTTAGTCTATTCAACACCACAGGGCAGTTTATAAGAGGGGGGCGGGGATAGGGGTGTGCCCTGATGTTTGCATACTGTATAGCACTCTTGGCAGTAGCAACAAAACAGCCATTCCTCTGGCGACCACTGCCAGTCATTAAGCATAATGTGTCTGGTATCCCTGCGCTGAAAATGCACAAAGGGTGAAAGTAAGACCGCATGAGACATTCTTCGAAGCTGTGATGTGGAGAGATGGGGGCCCCATGCGGGGTGCAGGGAGCAGACAGCGACAGGGAGGCTCACTGTGATCTCCCCCAGGACGGCTGGGGGACAGCAACCCGAGAGGGACTCCCCTGATGGTTAAAACAACAGCCCCTGCAGCCAACCAGGCTCCATCTCCCCAGTGGATTTACACTCGTTTCTCAACCCCCACCCCGTCCCTCCCTCTCTTCTCCCCTTCTGCTTCCCCCACCAGTCCCCTTTGTGTCAGTCTTTCAGGAGCAACCTCCCCCTCCTCTCTGGGCTCTCCTGCTGTTCCCGTAAACAACTACTGTGACAGAGCGGTGAGCTGAGCTGACAGATCCACACTCCAGCAGCCAGCCAGCCCTCAGGAAGGACTCTGGCATTATAGGTTTTGATTAAACCGCAGTAGGGACTTGTCATAAACTGCCCTGTCTGGTGTCATTTTTTATGATGATGGGCTGAGTGAGAGAGGGCCTGCCTCCATAGAACTCACCCTATGAAATCTGCCCTCTCTGTGTCTGTTTGTTACCGCTTTACATGACCACTATAGATCAACACCAATTCAAAGGCAAAGGTATGAGAAAGAGGTGTGAAGAGCCAATAGTACCAATAAAGCCATTTAGGAGTGATTATAGATTTCCTACAGTACAAACCAGAGGTGTAAGGCTTTCTCAGTTGGATTTCAAAGGCAATGAAGTGGAAGTCTTAGCTTTTATCGTTAAAGGGTGCTTGTTTAAATCTCAGCCTCAGTTCTTTAGCCCCTTTCTGCAGTAACTTGCTACCCGCCGGTGTCTCCTACTACAGATTTGTGTCTGGTCCTCCTCATGCCTCACAATGCTTAGGATCATCAACCTCTCAGATCATTCTATTTTAATATCAATCACGGTGTTCAATGTTTTGAAATTGAAGATTGAGTTGGGGTGAAGGCTGTTGCTCTCTTTGCCTGTGTGACGTGTTGAAACCACGTGGAGGCCTTCGGAGCGTCTGCCTGCCGTTGCGGATCACAGGGAGCATGACGCTAGGCTAGTGCTGGAGCCGTGGAGGTGAGGTGAGCTGGGACGCGCCTGGGTGGCAGGGCAGCGTGCGGGGCCTCCCTGGCTGGCGCCTGTAATTTTACCTTCCCATTCATCAGCCAGAGATATTAATAATAACAGCACATCTGGATTCACTTTACTGTCTCACTTTAACTCCTTCTGTAACAGTCGCTGCTACCACTGCTGCCCAAGCCCCCAGTACACTCCCCCTCCTCTGCTGTCTGTCTCCCTCTCACTGCCTTCCTCTCCTTTTTCACTTCTCTGTTCTTGAGTCTGGCCTCGTCAAGAGAGGGGCTCCTATCTCAACCTCACTACTGGTAAACCAGCCAAGGACCGCCTTAGAAGACTCTTGCTATCAAAACAAACGTCATTCCATTGATACATTTTACAGTCCTAACAAAACAGTGGTAAAGTCCTTGTTCAAGATCATTATAATAATTGTATTTCAGTACTAATGTTAACGCTTCATATGATGACAAGAATATTGACCTCTTTCATTTTTACATGAGATCAGGTGTTTAGAAATATAAAGTACAGACATTGAACTGGCTTTAATTCCACTGCCAACTTTCAATTAGCACCAACCCTCTGTACACAACTGGACATGCCACCCCTGGGCGGAGGCTGTGTAAATCACTGAGCTGGCCATCCATAGGTGGAGGCAGGGGCCTGCTGCTGGCGGGCCAGGCTGGCTCAACGCCCGCTGTCCAACCCTCCTGGCTGCGGCAGGTGAAAGAGGTCTGCTGTGTGCAGAGCTGACAGCCCCTCGCAATGCATAGAAACACTTGCTTCATTACCAAACGCCCCCAGTGAAAGAGGGAGAGGTAGAGAAAGAGAGTTGCTGTACTAAACATGACTTTGAGAAGAGGAGAGAAAAAACTGTGTGCATCACTCATCTGCTCATGAGTCAACCAACACTGATGATGTCACAGGGAGCCGTGCAAGCCTCACACAAACTATACTGTATTACCGATTTTCGTTTAAACTACCTTATTTATTTGCAAAAAGAAAATCAAGAGCTGATTATTTTTTCCAAGTTGTGGACTGAAAAGTACCTCCCACAGAGAGAAAACAACCTTATTTCACAAACAAAACACTTAAAATACTTATTTAGTACAGAAGTAGACATTGGACAATTACAGCTCATATTGTTTTACTACCTAGCGCCTCTCATGATATATTCAAAATGGAAATATGAAGCCTGGTATGGATCTTTTCACTTATACTCAGACATGTTTCAGCTTTGATGATCAACAGATTATCTGCTATAGCTATAAAGGACTTCTATCTATTTTTTATTTAACTAGGCAAGTCAGTTAAAAACAAATTCTTATTTACAATGATGGCTTAGAAATAGTGGATTAACTGCCATGTTCATCGGCAGAACCACAGATTTTTACCTTGTCAACTCAGGGGTTTGATCTAGCAACCTTTCGGTTATTGGTCCAATGCTCTAACCACTAGGCTACCTGCCCCCCTGTAAGCTATCAGGGAGTGAATACATCCATGAACTAAATCCTAGCACTGCTGCAAAAGCACCACTATAAAGCAAAGAGAGGGATTCATTAATGTAAGGTCATCTTGATTTATGATGTGTGAATTTGGAGCTGAGAGTCTGAGACCAAGGGGGTGGGTGGCAAACACAGCACCCTGTGTTATAGGTTGAGACACCGGGATCCCTCTCGGCTGGCTCCCCATCCTGTCTCCAACTCCCCTAGCCTGTTAGTTCATAGAGGAGGCTCCGGCCCAGCCACTGCAGCTTTGTCCTGATGAACCGTGTAAATCCACATTGATTACTACATGGGATCACCACGCTGGCTTTGGCGGTGCTGAAAAGCCGTCTTTGACGTGTGCTAAATATCTTGGTAGCCGCAGTGGATGCCCACCGTCTCTCTGTGCTGTTGTTCACGCTCCATTTCTGGGACATGGTGGATTGATGAACTGCTGAATCATCAATCAAAAGCCAAAGTATTTATTTTTCATATACTAAAGGGGCTGCTATCTGAGAGCTGACCACTGCCTTCGGGCTGCATCACAGCCCAGTGCACTTGCTGTGTAACTGGCTTGTTAAAACCATCAGTCCTCCTCCGTCTCAGCTGAGGACACTGCTATCCTGGATGACATATGAGTTCATGCTCACCTCCTGAGCTCAATGGAACCTTAAGCCCTCCACCATCCTTGACGCTCTGATGTAATATATTAGTTGTGAGGTACTGAGCTTGCTTTGGATTATAAGTAGGCCTACAATACTGTATTATCATTTTCCCAGGCCCGTGTCTTGGTCAAGGTTGTCAAATCTGAGCATTAGTTTGTTTATTTCATTGATCATTTCTTGAAATAATGACACAATTGCCTTTCATAATTTCTTAACGATTTCATTTTACAGGCCCAAACTAACTGTGTAAAAGTACTCTATTTGTTTTGAAACCCAAATAGACATTATGTTTAGTAACTTGTTTGAATAGCTAGCGAGAACGGTTCGGAGATTGAAATAACCCAGTGTTTATATTCTGGTTAATTACTCTGTTTGGATAAAATGCTATTGTCTATGAAAACTTTATGGGATGAAAATAAATGAACACACACAACAGTGTAATGCCTCAACTCCACAACCTGTGGGAAAACAAGGCTACCTGTTAATTAAAGAGCCTGTTAAAGGGGAAGTTCACCCATCTGGCCTTATTTTCACTCTTTCTGTGCTTGTAGTTAATATTTTGTTTCTTTACAGTGAAAATTGGTTGTCACATTTTGCTGAGTCATCACTTGGCATTGATTATAATGCAAATTCTTTGAGGAAAAGATTATGATTATTAGAAAGCAAATTACGGACTCCTCTTTAAATCTGCGTATTCCTTCGAAGCTCAGTTGTCCTGAGTCTGCACAACTCTGCCAGGACCTAGGATCAAGGGAGACACTCAAGTGTTTTAGTACTATATCTCTTGACACAATGATGAAAATAATCATGGCCTCTAAACCTTCAAGCTGCATACTGGACCCTATTCCAACTAAACTACTGAAAGAGCTGCTTCCTGTGCTTGGCCCTCCTATGTTGAACATAATAAACGGCTCTCTATCCACCGGATGTGTACCAAACTCACTAAAAGTGGCAGTAATAAAGCCTCTCTTGAAAAAGCCAAACCTTGATCCAGAAAATATAAAAAACTATCGGCCTATATTGAATCTTCCATTCCTCTCAAAATTTTTAGAAAAGGCTGTTGCGCAGCAACTTACTGCCTTCCTGAAGAAAAACAATGTATACGAAATGCTTCAGTCTGGTTTTAGACCCCATCATAGCACTGAGACGGCACTTGTGAAGGTGCTAAATGACATTTTAATGGCATCGGACCGAGGCTCTGCATCTGTCCTCGTGCTCCTAGACCTTAGTGCTGCTTTTGATACCATCGATCACCACATTCTTTTGGAGAGATTGGAAACCCAAATTGGTCTACACGGACAAGTTCTGGCCTGGTTTAGATCTTATCTGTCGGAAAGATATCAGTTTGTCTCTGTGAATGGTTTGTCCTCTGACAAATCAACTGTAAATTTCGGTGGTCCTCAAGGTTCCGTTTTAGGACCACTATTGTTTTCACTATATATTTTACCTCTTGGGGATGTTATTCGAAAACATAATGTTAACTTTCACTGCTATGCGGATGACACACAGCTGTACATTTCAATGAAACATGGTGAAGCCCCAAAATTGCCCTTGCTCGAAGCATGTGTTTCAGACATAAGGAAGTGGATGGCTGCAAACTTTCTACTTTTAAACTCGGACAAAACAGAGATGCTTGTTCTAGGTCCCAAGAAACAAAGAGATCTTCTGTTGAATCTGACAATTAATCTTAATGGTTGTACAGTCGTCTCAAATAAAACTGTGAAGGACCTCGGCATTACTCTGGACCCTGATCTCTCTTTTGAAGAACATATCAAGACCATTTCAAGGACATCTTTTTTCCATCTACGTAACATTGCAAAAATCAGAAACTTTCTGTCCAAAAATGATGCAGAAAAATTAATCCATGCTTTTGTCACTTCTAGGTTAGACTACTGCAATGCTCTACTTTCCGGCTACCCGGATAAAGCACTAAATAAACTTCAGTTGGTGCTAAATACGGCTGCTAGAATCCTGACTAGAACCAAAAATTTGATCATATTACTCCAGTGCTAGCCTCTCTACACTGGCTTCCTGTCAAAGCAAGGGCTGATTTCAAGGTTTTACTGCTAACCTACAAAGCATTACATGGGCTTGCTCCTACCTATCTCTCTGATTTGGTCCTGCCGTACATACCTACACGTACGCTACGGTCACAAGACGCAGGCCTCCTAATTGTCCCTAGAATTTCTAAGCAAACAGCTGGAGGCAGGGCTTTCTCCTATAGAGCTCCATTTTTATGGAACGGTCTGCCTACCCATGTCAGAGACGCAAACTCGGTCTCAACCTTTAAGTCTTTACTGAAGACTCATCTCTTCAGTGGGTCATATGATTGAGTGTAGTCTGGCCCAGGAGTGGGAAGGTGAACGGAAAGGCTCTGGAGCAACGAACCGCCCTTGCTGTCTCTGCCTGGCCGGTTCCCCTCTTTCCACTGGGATTCTCTGCCTCTAACCCTATTACAGGGGCTGAGTCACTGGCTTACTGGGGCTCTCTCATGCCGTCCCTGGAAGGGGTGCGTCACCTGAGTGGGTTGATTCACTGATGTGGTCATCCTGTCTGGGTTGGCGCCCCCTGGGTTGTGCCATGGCGGAGATCTTTGTGGGCTATACTCGGCCCTGTCTCAAGATGGTAAGTTGGTGGTTTGGCAAAGTGGGTGGGGTTATATCCTTCCTGTTTGGCCCTGTCCGGGGGTGTCCTCGGAGGGGTCCACAGTGTCTCCTGACCCCTCCTGTCTCAGCCTCCAGTATTTATGCTGCAGTAGTTTATGTGTCGGGGGCTAGGGTCAGTTTGTTATATCTGGAGTACTTCTCCTGTCCTATTCGGTGTCCTGTGTGAATCTAAGTGTGCGTTCTCTAATTCTCTCCTTCTCTCTCTCGGAGGACCTGAGCCCTAGGACCATGCCCCAGGATTACCTGACATGATGACTCCTTGCTGTCCCCAGTCCACCTGGCCGTGCTGCTGCTCCAGTTTCAACTGTTCTGCCTTCTTATTATTCGAACATGCTGATTATTTATGAACATTTGAACATCTTGGCCATGTTCTGTTATAATCTCCACCCGGCACAGCCAGAAGAGGACTGGCCACCCCACATAGCCTGGTTCCTCTCTAGGTTTCTTCCTAGGTTTTGGCCTTTCTAGGGAGTTTTTCCTAGCCACCGTGCTTCTACACCTGCATTGCTTGCTGTTTGGGGTTTTAGGCTGGGTTTCTGTACAGCACTTTGAGATATCAGCTGATGTACGAAGGGCTATATAAATAAATTTGATTTGATTTGATTTGAAATATGTCTAAAGCATATTAGAAAACACTCTAAAGCACTCCAAACCAACTCATATTACATCAGAATCCCTTTCGGAATGATGTCTCTGCACTAAAAACATTCCATTGTGACATAAATCCATGTTTGAATGATGCTGTTTATAACAACAACAACAAAAATATGCAAATATGGATTTATGGGACAGTGGGAAAAAAACAGCAAGAATTGAGTGTAGAGACATGATTCAGAATGGGATTGTGATGTAATATGAGTTGGGGTGGAGTGTTTTAGAGCGTTTTCTAACATGCTTTAGACACATTTTCATGTAGACAATGGCAAGTGATGACTCGGGCAAAATGTGTTTACCAATTATCTCTGTAATTAAACAAATTATATATATTTTTTAACGGTTCTGTGCCTTCAAAGTACAGTATTGTCCATGCATGGTAATGTATAATGACTACATATCTGGATATTTATGATAATAGATTCACAGAAATAGGATTGACATCTGTATACTACATAAAACCTGCAGTTGTGAAGATCTGATCGAGGCAAATGATTGGTGTTGTAAACTCTAACGGCTTTGCTCGAGCAGTAGAGTGGCCTTGTTTGACGTGAAAGAACACCATCTACGATAAGGCTTAACATTGTGAGAAAAGATCTCACCTTGCTCTAGTGAAACCTGGCAATTTGTTGAGCTAAAGCTCATAGTAAGTGTGATTATTGTGATTGTGGGCTCTTGGATCGCAGGAGGAACATGGGAAAAGTGCTAAACAAACTACCAAATTGCACACCACCAGAGTGCCAGAGTAAACAAAATAGCACCCATTTCATGTCTGTGTTTACTCAGCAGCAATGTGGCCTCAATTAGCCTGGAGTGTGAAAATGGGATTGCGTGAAATAAACCATGTGAAAGGTGCTGTGTAGGAAGCGCGCCACGTGAAATGGACTGTTTTCTGAGACAATTTCATTTTATTGAAACCACACACTGTTTCCATCCGTTATGACAACTATCTGTGCCCCCCACCAGTGCCTCCAGAGTAGACTACACAATCCCCCCCCCACCGGTTGAGTGGGAGTGTCAAGAGATTGTATTGTCTAGTAGTGAGGTGCTCTGACTTAGACCACTTCTGTGTTGAGCATACTGATCATTCTTGCTGTGGGGCCCTATTCAAGCAAACACAGTAAACAGTCATCAGTAAAAAAATAACACTGATCTAGTACTATCAGAATGCACATTTTGATTCATGTCCTACATGAATAATATAGTTTACTCTGTGAAACAACAAGAAAATGCTTAAACTTTCTCATTGTACAGAGAATAACAGCTTTTTCTTGTCTTATGCTTTCAGTTCATGTTTGTTTTCAACAGTCAACTGAGGTAAAAGTGTAACTAATAATGTAGTACCTGGAAAACCTATTTCCATTATATTCATAACAAATCTCAATAACTTGATACAGTTGAAGTCAGACGTTTACATACACTTAGGTTGGAGTCATTAAAACATGTTTTTCAACCACTCAACACATTTCTTGTTAACAAACTATAATTTTGGCATGTCTGTTAGGACATCTACTTTGTGCATGACACAAGTAATTTTTCCAACATTTGTTTACAGACTGATTATTTAACTTATAATTCATTGTATCACAATTCCAGTGGGTCAGATGTTTACATACACTAAGTTGACTGTGCCTTTAAACAGCATGGAAAATTCCAGAAAATTATGTCATGGGTTTAGAAGCTTTTGATAGGCTAGTTGACATAATTTGAGTCAATTGGAGGTGTACATGTGGAAGTATTTCAAGGCCTACCTTCAAACTCAGTGCCTCTTTGCTTGACATCATGGAAAAATCAAAAGTAATCAGCCAAGACCTCCACAAGTCTGGTTCATCCTTGGGAGCAATTTCCAAATGCCTGAAGGTACCATGCTCATCTGTACAAACAATAGTACGCAAGTACAAACACCTCGGGACCACGCAGCCGTCATACCGCTCAGGAAGGAGACGCGTTCTGTCTCCTAGAGATGAACTTACTTTGGTGCGAAAAGTGCAAATCAATCCCAGAACAACAGCAAAGGACCTTGTGAAGATGCTGGTGCACTTCACAAAATAGTTGGCATCATGAGGATAAAAAATTATGTGGATATATTGAAGCAACATCTCAAGACATCAGTCAGGAAGTTAAAGCTTGGTCACAAATGGGTATTCCAAATGGACAATGACCCCAATCATACTTCCAAAGTTGTGGCAAAGTGGCCTAAGGACAACAAAGTCAAGGTATTGGAGTGGCCATCACAAAGCCCTGACCTCAATCCAATATAAAATTTGTGGGCAGAACTGAAAAAGCGTGTGCGAGCAAGGAGGCCTACAAACCTGATTCAGTTACACCAGCTCTGTCAAGAGGAGTGGGCCAAGATTCACCCAACTTATTGTGGGAAACCTGTGGAAGGCTACCTGAAATGTTTGACCCAAGTTAAACAATTTAAAGGCAATGCTACCAAATACTAATTGAGTGTATGTAAACTTCTGACCCACTAGGAATGTGATGAAAGAAATAAAAGCTGAAATAAATAATTCTCTCTACTATTATTCTGAAATGTCACATTCTTAAAATAAGGTGGTGATCCTAACTGACCTAAGACAGGGAAGTTTTACTGGGATTAAATGTCAGGAATTGTGAAAAACTGAGTTTAAATGTATTTGGCTAAGGTGTATTTAAACTTCCGACTTCAACTGTAGGAGAAAGTAATAATTTAATACAACTACAATAAAAGCACAGTTGAAATGACACTGGAAAGTCTAGGTCCATTCTTAATCACTCTTAGTGTGTTTTTAATGGTTTAACTAAGCTGGCCTTCTCTTGTTACCTATGTTTAAGGGCTCCTGAGTGGTGCAGCAGTCTAAGGCACTGCATCTCAGTGCTAGAGGTGTTACTACAGACCCTGGTTCAATTCCAAACTGGATCACAACCGGACGTGATTGGGAGTCCTATAGGGATGCGCACAACTGGCCCAGCGTCGTTAGGGTTTGGCCAGGGTAGGCCGTCATTGTAAATAAGAATTTGTTCTTTACTGACTTGCCTAGTTAAATAAAAAATAAGGTGCCTGCCAAGAGAGTGGTCTGGTTTGCCTCACTAAATGAGAAACCAGCAGGAAAGGGTACAACAACCTATGCAGAACCTAAAGGTATTCATTTTGAATGCATATCCCTAAGCAAAAGTTATTATTCCTTTGTACCTTTCAAGGACCAGACCCTGAAAATGATAATTGTGTTGGCTGTTTTACTAGCTGAGGAAATTGACTTTGGTATAGTCTACTTGAATAAAAACTCTTCAATTAAGCAGGTGTCTGTCTAAAGTATTCTGTCTTTTCAAGGTGAATATATAACTATCACAATTTTCCTGTGATAAAACAGTAGGAAGGGATTAGAAGAAACAAAAACAACTCACCATGAAATGAGGGCTGGCAATAAGTCCATAATGTAATGAGAACCATATTGAAATGTCACTTTGTTGGCTCTAATGCAGCTGTATTCTCCAATGAATTTCATCGCATAGATTAAAGTATTCCATAGATGTTACCATGTATCTAGACCATTGAATGTTATAATCATTGTAATATATTGCTTGTAGATGATTATGTATCTATTCATCAGTATTTACCTGTTATCGCTGCAGCATTTCAGCATATTCAGATACATGGGGATTTGTCACAACAAGTTAAACCTTGTCAATGCCTTATTGTCAATGACCAAGAATGCCTGAATAGTTAGATCAATTGTTGTTTCAAAAATAAAAATAAGCATAACCTTTTCCAGACTTTTCACCATAATTTGACCATAAACTAAATGAGTTGTGCGCAGAAGTGCATGTGTGAATTAGCTCATTCAAAATGAAACAGAGATGCATTTATCTAAGTGAATGCTTTATGGCTGATGTAGCAGCCAGTCAGTTCTTCCATTAAATTATTTTCAAGGAATGATTCTCCAAGCATTTGAGGGTAGACAGGTTTGCAAATGGTGATACTTTCCATGGCTGCTGCTTAGTGAGAGTTGTTTATTTGGGAGTTATTTTGGCCAAGGTTTATTGAGAGGTTCCCTGTGACATGGTTGCACACTGAAATATTGTCCCTGCCAACAAAGAAAACACTCTTCATTAGAAAAATAAACAGTTGATTGTTCAGTCATGTTCTTTATAAGGTCTCTCCCTATGTTCTACTTGCTCACAACAATTCCAAATATTTGGAGCATTTTGTGTTGGTATTATTGAGTAGAGTGTATGTGTCATGAGTGTCATTTAAGGATGCTTATATAGAGTATTTAACATGTTTTTCCTCATGACAAATACTATCTCTATATCCTGTTGTTTTATAACCTAGTAAGCCTTTAAAAAAAAATCATCAGCAGTATTTGTACAGGGTAGCCAGTAGGCTAACCCCTCAAATGAATAGTACCGTAGCTGTTGGCCTATTGATAGAAATAGTAGTGGCTATGGCCTCTCACATTCAGTTCTTATTGTTGTTCACCGCTTCTAGCTAATATCCCCCCCTCTGTTATCAATGGAAAATTAGCAGAAGTAGTCAGATATTCCGACAGAGGGCGATCAGAATCCAAATTGACTGACCCCTCCTCTCCCTAACCCATCCCCGCCTCTTGATTGAGGGAGGTGACGGTGGATCTCCTACAACAAACCCACATTCAGATGGATATATCAATTACATCACAACCCGTGGAGGATATATCAGAGGGAGCAGGTTACTCTCTCAGCGTCCTGCAAAAGAAAACGAAACACCATGCCGATCCTCAGAGGGGAGGACTTGAAACTGGAATCACGCGTCAAAGCGCACAAGAATGAGAACCGCTGATGCCACTGATGCTGTCACAGAGCCATTTCATACAATATATTGAATTCGTGCGTAAAAGGGAATCACTACCTATATCTAGATTTGTTTTACGAAAGAGACTATTCATCTTTATCATCTTCAATCAATTATCGTTTGCTATGGAGTAAGCAGTCCGACTTTTAAGGACACCAACACTCAAGACGTGAAGTTTGCTGGATGTAACTCAAGCCGGTGCGCACTCCGCAAGAACCGGGCACAACTGTACGCAGCAGAGTAGCCTAGGCCTACCTGTTTAGCTGTATCCTATAATACTGTCTTATTGTGCGTAACGGACATGGATCAATCACAGCATTTTGTAGCAATGTACTTGCTGATGTTGTCCCTCGGACTTATAATAGAAGAAGGGCTATGCCAGCATTATTACCTCCTCCGTCCTATCCCGAGTGACAGTTTGCCACTTGTGGAATTAAAAGAGGACCCAGATCCTGTCTTTGACCCAAAAGAGAGGGACCTCAATGAAACCGAACTGAAAAGTGTATTGGGGGACTTTGATAGTCGCTTGATGTCTATTACACCACCACAGGATAAATACACTGGCAACGATGAGCTTGACGATTTGGACATTCAACAGAAGCCCAGTGGAGTGATGCCGAATGAAATCAAAGCAATGGATTTTGACGTACAGTTTGGCAAGAGGCACAAACCCAATAAAAAACTTAAACGGAGGCTGCAGCAGTGGCTGTGGTCATTCTCATTCTGTCCCGTCATTTATACATGGAACGACCTCGGCAGCAGATTTTGGCCACGTTATGTGAGAGTGGGAAACTGTCAAAGCAAAAGATCATGTTCGGTTCCAGAGGGGATGGTCTGCAAACCAGCAAACTCGACCCATTTTACGATATTGAGATGGCGATGTATACAGAAGAAAGGGGGCCTCAAATGTACTTGGATACCAGTTCAATACCCGATGATAACCGAATGCAAATGTGCCTGCTCGAACTGATATTACTGTTTTCAAGTATAAATTATCATGACTTTGTAATTTTGTATGCACTACCGAGTGTAGGAATGTATTTTATGTATATGAGGTGCTATTCAATTATATAGGTTATTGTAAAAAGTCAGTATTACGTGTAACCAGAGTCTACCGTGTTTGTGGAAAGTATTGGTTATACTTGTTGTATTTATATTGAAGATCAATGGCGCGTAGGTGCCGTTTTATAAACATGTTGTTTTCTATTATGGAAAACTAATCTATCGACCTCAGATTTCATGTGGATTATGTTATCTTGCAGCTGATATACAGCTGAATATCGGTAGCCTATTTCAACGATTTATCATGTAAATTAAAAGAACTGCTATTTATTCTTTATATTCATATAATAAAATGTCACTGAAATAATGAAATCTCTATTTTGTCTAAAAATATATATATCCCCTATACCTGTCAACTCAACACACCGTGAACCCTTTGATGGAGTAATGACACCTGTCACAATTAGGGTTTACAGTGTGCGCACTCACTCACTCTGAACCAAACTCTCAGGAGTCTCGCGTAGTTTGCTCAAGTAAGCAGTCTGGTTCAAGTGACTCTCAGTAAAGCGGCGTGCACCGGTCATACATGGGTAACCTATGGGCGGCTCTCAGTAGATTACTTACTTACACAGTTATACACTTTAATAGAGCTGGGGCCAAAACTTACTTGTTAATTATATTTGTTAAAACTTGGGGTTCCCAGGAGTGGATACGGGTTGAGGATTTCCTGAGTCAAAATTGTTAAGCGTTTGTATTCATGCGTAAATGCGCACAATTCACGCACACTATTGGATGAATGGAGGGAGTTTGGTGCTTTTTCTACAATCTTACTTTTTTGTATCATAGCAACTGAAACTAAAATATTGATGAGAACAAGATGCTTGGTGACCTTGGACATTCTATCAAAGTCTCAAATTGAGTTGATATTTTCCCACATTTGTTTTATCAACCAGTGACCAGTCCTATAATTACCCTGTCATAGTAAAACCATCTGTCCTCCATCAAACAGTGATCAGCTTACGAACCCTTTAGAAATGTAGGTGCTGATAAAGTAACACGGATTTATTGATAGTTTCAGCAGCTGTTGACAGTTCCAACACCCACCTCCTCATTAGGAACACAGCAGGAGTGAGCTCTAGAATGGAGCTGGATTCCAGAGTAAGCAGAGGCCAATATTCCACCTGAAGTTGTACAAATATAAGTTATTTCTATGTCTATGTTTTTGTGGAATTTAAACAGGGTGGAAGGATGAATAATATTTGTCTACATTCATTTTGTTCCTCATCAAGTTTACTAACTCAGGTGAAAAAGGTTTCAGCTTCTACGAGACAAAATCAGCCCGCCATTTTTGTGTCAGTTCAGGATAAACACAGAAGTCCACCCTCTATGCTTGTTATACCAGAAATTGCATACAAACACACACCAGGTTGACCCATTGTCTCAAGTCAGATAGTGTGACGACTGTAGTTTATTTGCATTTCATTTGTAATTCATTTGAGGCGCAACACATTAGAATGATGTCACCTGATGACCAGGTTATGATGTTTCTAAATGTACTCCTCAGATTCAAGGGCCGCGTTCCTCTGCCCAGGCTTTGCCGAGATATGGAGAAGGGTGCAACCGCGCAACTGCAGCCCGCAGAAACCCCTATTTATACTATACTTCTACTGGTACATTTTAATCTATGATTCTAGTACATATGCGGGAGGCAAGGACGTCCCGGTACAGTAGATGGTGGTAATGCAACCGCTGATAAACCCCAGAGAAGAAGAAGAGGCCAAAGGGGACAATGGCGAGGGCAGGTGTTCGGCAGGCGATAGCGAAGGACACTGTGTGCCATCTTAGCCAGCTAGTCCTAAAGAGTACTCCGGTACACATCAGGCGGAAGGCGGGCCAGCTACGCATACTGTGTCGCAAGCACACGGTGTCGCCCCCGCCTGCTGTGTACCGGAGTAGCTAGCGGTAGGCTATACAATACCGGGAGACAGTGTCCTTCTACCCCACCTGTCGGGCATAGTTTTCTCCAGTACACAGCAGGCGGGAGCCCGGGGCAACACAGTGTGCTAACTAACTAGCACACAGTGTCACGAACTAGCAGACAGTGTTTCTAACAAGCAAGCAAGCTGGGGGGCGACAGGAACGACCCGATTTGCGGGCTTCAGTTGCACACTGTTGGACGCATGCCAGATCTTACAATGCCTGGGTAGGTATTCTAGGTATCAGCGATCGCAGTCCGCGGTTCTGAAATGGCTAAATCTATGCGACTGCTTATCGATAGGCTTTCAGATGATGTAATGTTAGTGCTTGTAGTAGCCTATAGTTTTGCTTGAATTAATACATGTTTTATTCGGTAATTTTCTCATGTTAAGTCTAAAGTTTGTTCCACGAATCTATAGGCCTACAGTGTCGCAATGCTGCTATTTAGGATGCTGGCTGGCGCCAATAATATATTTACTTGTTCAGTAATTAAAGTGGGAAATTCAAACACTGCAGATTGTAAAATACATTTCCGATGCAACAGCATATATACAAATGTCCTGTAGGCAATAGCCTACCTTAGCCATCCTTGTGCTCTCTCACAGCTTGGATATAAAGTTTGTGCATCATAAAACCAGTCTATTAATGGAAATAATAATACAATCAGTACACCATCAAAACAATAGCTTATTAGGGATTGTTTCATTATGCAGACAATGCAGTCTAGCCTACTAGCCTATTCATAGCAATATACAGTATTTAGCTGGTAGCCTATTTATATTACACATTAGAACTCAGACTCCACACTGTCGGGGCTATCCATCTCATCACTCATAGGCTTACCAGTGTTCACAGAAGGTGGGTCGCTATCATGAGGCCGCTTGGTCTCTGGCAGTCATCCGCTTGGTTTTCTAGAGAGGAGGAGGAGGGCCGGCACTCTCACTAGAGGAACTGTCACTATTCTCGAGGGGAGGAAGAAGAGGAGGAGCCAGGCCTCTTTCATTGTCGGGCCCGACAGTGAGGTCTCTGTCGGGGCTGCTTGTGCTAGCTGCTGCCATGGTGTTTCGTCAGTGGAGGATGAGGTGGTTGCTTTGCTGATGTGGTTATCATGGGTAATTTGGCACAAGCTTGATCAGATAAGGATTTTTTTCCATTTTTTTGTGTGGACCACTTGGTCTTGCCTTATGTTTATCCATCTTGAACAATGCACTCACTCTCCATCCGAGTCCGACCTGATTCACCTACATTTTTTAACTTGATTACCAATTAGGTGAGGAGGAAGGCGGGCTGCCGCTGGCGCCACTAAGAAATAGCCTAATTAGATGCACAACAACTATATTGTCTGTCTGCCTCACCTACTACCATGTAGATTGGACAACACAAACACTTCACTTGCTACATTTGGAAATTTAAAAAGAGGGTTACTGTCAAAATGATTTATTAAAAAATGTTTTAATATGTAGACATAGGTGCGCATGGGTCCCCATAGCTCGCGGGGGCAGCGGGGGTTTCCTCTACACCAGTGCATATGTTATAGCAATCTGGTGCCCAAAGGCACAGTCGATGACGAG
This sequence comes from Oncorhynchus tshawytscha, assembly GCF_018296145.1. Classification (NCBI taxonomy): domain Eukaryota; kingdom Metazoa; phylum Chordata; class Actinopteri; order Salmoniformes; family Salmonidae; genus Oncorhynchus; species Oncorhynchus tshawytscha. The sequence continues at coordinate 17,381,945 of NC_056455.1, read as the reverse complement.
GCTTGCAACCATTGGTTGATGTGTGCAATGTCTGAGCAGGGGAACGCTACCATCATTTTTTACCCCATTTCTGCTGGTCACTGAGGTTTACTTATGAGTGAATAGAATCCATCATGTGGATATGCAGTGGCTTTGATTTTTAGTCAAGGGTTCTCAAATCTACACAATCTGGGCTGAATCAACATAGAGATAGAGCTCCAGATGCAGGTTCATACACAGTATATCATCAATGAACAATGAAGAATTTGACTGACACTGACCCATTTGACTTTTCCATGGAATGTAATCTCATATGGTTATAATGCCTATGACTGTCAAGTCTCAGTTTACAAGCTATGTAAAGTGACCACCTATTTCAGGTTTTGTGTGTCATTGTGGGGTATATAAGTAGAAGACAGGATTACAGCGTCTACTCAGTAACAGCTGGCCTGGAAAAGTTGTTAAATATGAATAAACTAATTGTACTTTTACTCAGAAAGTAGGTATCAAATATACTTATTTGTTCTATTATATTCCAACACTTTATAATTAATATGGATTTAATACTGAAAGGGCCAGTGTAAGACATTGTCGAGCAAGGTACACAGCAACAGAACAAAGCAAACAAATCAAGTCTACATAGCCTTTGCAGTCTTTCCATTTTGCTACACATTTACAGATGTAGCATCTTAATGTGAGCCAGTCTCCTACAGTAGGAAAATAATCCTCCAGCAACAGGAAATGTGAATTATTATGTGGATTATAATTAAATAATATTTTTGTAGGGGTTGATACATTTTTTGTTATAGCAAATCAAGTCTGAAATTTCTAGGTGGAAATTACAAACTTTAGAAGCCATTTTAAAACAAAAATACACTACAAGTTTGTATTTCCTCCTTGCAGGAAAATTCTCATTGACAAAAGAGTGATCAAATGAAGATCCAACATCTGTAATGAAAAGTGTAAAACATATATATATGATTTTTCTCCCAAAATATTTCCTCATTGTGTAATATAGACCATTTCCTTTTAAAATGTAATTTCACTTTGATTCACTTGACCAACCACATGTCATCACTTTGGGGTAAGATTTTTATATTCAACTGCACATCTTTTTCTTTTCTCTGGTTGTGTTAGAGCTGTTGGAAAGTGCTGACGCTGGTCAGAAGATTTGTGTGTGGAGTAATAAGTGTTGACAGAGCGCTTGGTGCCTGCTAATACCAGCTGCAGACTGGAGGATGCAGGGCAGCTAATGCCCCCTGTCACTGTGAGCTGGCTTTTAGTGCTCCCTTCCTTAACACAGCATGCTGTGCCTCAAAAGACCCAGGCTCCATGGCCAGAGATCTCTGAAGTCTGAGATATACAACGATGTAATGCTTTTAGCCACCAGCAATCCATAAACTTAATGATATTTTTAGCTATGGGTTATTTTTATTGCTTTTCTTCCCTTTTCTTTTCTTAATCAACTTCTTTGTTGTTGTTGCAAGGCTCGTGCAGACACATTTGAGCCAAATCTTGTGGCTGATTAAATTCCCCTAAAGGTTTCAGATAGTTGCCTAATCAAAGCAGCGTCTCCTAGATAAGTATGCCAACCATAATACAATTATGATATGATTAACAGACTAAGCTTGTTTATGCCTGATGTATAGGAAAACTGGATTGATCATTTATTGAGTGACTCACTAATTGAGAAAAGATTACGCTAAATTCTAGCTGTATCGTTAAAATGAAGATTGGCTGGTCCATAAATGATCATTTTGACATCAACATTTCTTATCTTTTTGATAGGTGCATAAGAGCAATAAGGTGAATTATGCTTTTGTTTCATTACCTTTCCCATAGGAGGACTATGCTTTCAATCAAATCATTTCCTTTTTCAACATGAGATGACATACATTCTTGGCTCAAATTTAAATGATCACTAACTCACAACAAATATATTTAATAATTGACACAAAGTTCAAAGCTTTGTTGATCTACACTTTGACCTTTTTTGAGGACATAAAAGGAGTTGTATTGCTTTGATTTACATGCATGGGCAGCATATCATTCTCCTGTAATGAAAAATTCCAAGCCAAGATTCACTTCACATACAATACTATTACACCTATCAGATGAATGATGGAAGTTAGAGATCAGTTGTAAAGACTCAAATGTTGGCGAAGCCTGTGTTCCTTGACATCTTTCAGAACTCTTTGGAAGAAGGTGTTGGAGCTGGCATCAGAGATCATCAAAGGGTTTACACATCTCTGAAATGCTTTGGCCTTGATTCAAAATTACACCCGTTTATTCAACCGTCCATCACCTTCAAAGTAGCAGACAGAGCTTTTTGAAATAGGATACCTGAAACATATGTTTCAGCTTATAAGAATGAAAGGCATCCATGTACATTTATTTAAATCTGTGGTCGCAAGGTGATATGGTGGCAACTACTTTCTTTTGTCATCCATTTGGCCTTATATAATATGTCATAACTATGGAATTCATGTACAAAATGAATAATTCTGAACTTGTCATAGTTGTAAATGTATTGTAGTCAGCCTAGGGCTTGGTCTACGTCCCTGACATCATTTAATAATACATTGTAGTCATATCACTCTCAGCTCAGCTTATACTATAGTCTATACTGTAGTCATATACTGGTTAAACCGCACAGGACGATAAGTTTATTAAATACACTACCGTTCAAATGTTTGGGGTCACTTAGAAATGTCCTTGTTTTCCATGAAATGAGTTGCAAACGGAATAGGAAATATAGTCAAGACGTTGACAAGGTTATAAATAATGATTTTTAATTTAAATAATAATTGTGTACTTCAAACTTTGCTTTCGTCCTCCATTTGCGGCAATTACAGCCTTGCAGACCTTTGGCATTCTAGTTGTCAATTTGTTGAGGTAATCTGAAGAGATTTCACCTCATGCATCCTGAAGCACCTCCCACAAATTGGATTGGCTTGATGGGCACTTCTTACATACGTACCATACGGTGATGCTGCTCCCACAACAGCTCAATAGGGTTGAGATCCGGTGACTGTGCTGGCCACTCCATTGTAGGCAGAATACCAGCTGACTGCTTCTTCCCTAAATAATTATTGCATAGTTTGGAGCTGTGCTTTGGGTCATTGTCCTGTTGAAGGAGGAAATTGGCTCCAATTAAGCACCGTCCACAGGGTATGGTATGGCGTTGCAAAATGGAGTGATAGCCTTCCTTCTTCAAGATCCCTTTTACCCTGTACAAATCTCCCACTTTACCAACACCAAGGCACCCCCAGACCATCACATTGCCTCTCCACAATGCTTTGACAGATGGCGTCAAGCACTCTTCCAGCATCTTTTCATATTTTCTGCGTCTCACGAATGTTCTTCTTTGTGATCCGAAAATCTCAAACTTAGATTCGTCTGTCCATAACACTTTTTTCCAATTTTCCTCTGTCCACTGTCTGTGTTCTTTTGCCCAGCTTAATATTTTATTTTTATTGGCCAATCTAAGGTATGGTTTTTTCTTTGCAACTCTGCCTAGAAGGCCAGCATCCCGGAGTCGCCTCTTCACTGTCGACTTTAAGACTGGTGTTTTGCGGGTACTATTTAATAAAGCTGCCAGTTGAGGACTTGTGAGGTGTCTTTCTCAAACTAGACACTCTAATGTACTTGTCCTCTTGCTCAGTTGTGCACCGGGGCCTCCCACTCCTCTTTCTATTCTGGTTAGAGCCAGTATGCACTGTTCTGTAAAAGGAGTAGTACACAGCGTTGTACGAGATCTTCAGTTTCTTGGCAATTTCTCGCATGCAATAGCCTTCATTTCTCAGAACAAGAATAGACTGACGAGTTTAAGAAGAAAGCACTTTGTTTCTGGCCATTTTGAGTCTGTAATCGAACCCACAAATGGTGATGCTCCAGATACTCAACTAGTCTAAGAAAGGACAGTTTTATTGCTTCTTTAATCAGGGCAACAGTTTTCAGCTGTGCTAACATAATTGCAAAAGGGTTTTCTAATGATCAATTAGCCTTTTAAAATTATAAACTTGGATTAGCTAACACAACATGCCATTGGAAAACAGGAGGGATGGTTGCTGATAATGGGCCTCTGTACTCCTATGTAGATATTCCATAAAAAAATCTGCCTTTTCCACCTACAGTTATCATTTACAACATTAACAATGTCTACAATGTATTTCTGAACAATTTGATGTTATTTTAATGGACCAAAAATGTGCTTTTCTTTCAAAAACAAGGACATTTCTACGTGAACCCAAACTTTTGAACGCTAGTGTACATCTTATTTGACCTATCCTGTCTCAGATGCAGCTCATCTCCAGTCTGTCAGTGTATGACAACCCTCCATTTAATGACCTGACAGATGCTTTTGCACACATCTGTCAATATGGTGAAATATTAAGGCCTTGCTCAATGGCAGCCCAGATGCCCAGCTGAGCTAGTATTAAACGCCTCTGGAAATCAAACCTAGTCTGTATAAAGACAGGTGTTCACTGGCGGATGAGAACAGTTGGATGCCTGCTTACTGTACAGCAGGGCAAGTTCATCAATTTGAATCTGGTTCCCTGTTTTTTACTTGTACATGCAATTGGTGATTAAAACATTAACACCCGTTAACTTAAAATGGTCTAATTGACTTATGGCTTAAGATAAGCTGCATTTTTCAGTGGAATGCTTTGAAAGGCTGACCTGTCCTGTCAACATTTTTATTTGTTCTGTAAAGGATGCCTTTTGGCCTATGGCCTATTTCATTGTACGCTCCCACACATCAGATAATTGGAGGCTTTTGAAATATCCTCTCTTGTTGCTTAGCCCTGTCTTGGTCACGGTGTTCGGATGAGACAAATGGACAGGTTGATGTTGATTTTTTCCTCTGTGAATGTCTTTGACTTGGTTTTGATGGTTCGTGGGGGTGATGTGGTGATTTGAAATCCCAAGCCCATTAATCCAAACCTCATCTGGTATGCAAGGTCAGCTCTACTTTGATGTGCTAGGAATAGCATAGTCAAGTCTGAGGCGAGAGGGCACTGCTCGTTTACGAAAGATCAGGAACCGTAGCAACCCTGACACATTTTGGCCTTTGTCCATCAACCACTGTGAAGACGAGGTTTGTTAAAGGGCCCCCTAGCCCTCCAGCTATTGAAAACATATCCAGCAGCAACATTTCTGTGAACTTATGAATCAAATAGAAATGATTTTCCATTATCACAGTATAATCTGAGGAATGTATGGAGAATGAATGTTTTCCCCAAGGAGCCACTGCTGATTAGTATCAAACCTAAAACGTTCACTTTTGCGGAGCACCAAAGTTACCTCAACACATGCCAAACACATTCATGAAATGTAAACTTCAATTAGTTGTTTGTTTCCCTATTCCCTATCCCCTATTCCCTATCCCCTATTCCCTATTCCCTATTCCCTATTCCCCCCCCAAGGTTCTAAGAATTCCATTCTCCAAATCTTGGTCTGCTGTTTTATAAGCATGGTTTTCAGCACACTTTTTATATTCTCCACTGAATCACAACACATTTTTCACAATTTGAGTGATTAATTATAAGGTTGTTTTTTTGCCTTGGGTGCATTATATCGAAGTTGCAATCAACCTCTTGAATAACAAGTGCTCAAATACTCTTTGCATTTTTTCTTTCGGAGAGCCTTGGAAGCAAAAAAGGGAGCTTAGAAACAACGTGTTTGTTATGTAAAATAAAACACAACAGCCCCCACTTTGCCCCCAGCGCAGGAATTCACTGCAATTAACTCTTCAGCGTCGCATGTAAATATGAACGTTTGAGGCTCTGTGGGCAGGCCGGCGCTCACTCACACACAGGGATCCTGGGCCTTTGTTCTCCCGGACCTTTGGCCAGCCGCCATGCTGCCTCAGTTGGCGGCACCTCGCTATAATTTTCTCACAATGGCTGGCGTGTGAGCCGTCCATCATTCCTCTGCTGTGTCTCCCTGTTCCCCCTAACCATCCCCTCTGTGGCACGTCCCGAACCCCACCACATTCAAGTTTACCCACTCCTGTGTGCATGCCAAGTCTCTGCAGAAAGCTATCATTCTGCCACAGTGCGTTACGAAGCCAACCGTCACTCTCAGGTTCATTTATCGATTTGCCACACTGTTGAATAGTGCATTGAGAGAGGCCTTGCTGACTTTGATCAGATACAAAAGTTGGACTGGATTTTCTTTGAGAATCAGGCAGGTCGGTCTTTGACTTTCAGGACAAAACTTTGTGAACACTGTTCTCATGTGGTTAAGATCAACCAGTCCTTGAAATATGTCACATCACCTCAGAAAAGGCTTGATTCTCATGAATGATGACAGATCGTTCTGAAAAGAAGTTCATCATTTTATCTAAAGCTTTCATAAGCATACTCCCATTGATCTGTTCAATTGGTTTGGCGAACTCATCAAATTTTTATGTACCATTACTTTCGTACCAAGTCAGATTTAAGACCAAATGGGTTTCTGGCTCAGTGAAAGAGAAGCCTGTGGGCTTCCTGCTTGACCAATAGACAGTGTTCAAGGTTTGCACTAATCCAATAGAAAATCTGCATGGCTTCCACTGTTGTCATGCCAATCAGGCTCCTGTTTGTTACCTATTTCCAATTTGTAAGTCATTGTGACACTCGGGGCTTATTCATGTGTATAGAACTGCAAGATAATAAATCAGTGTGCATTGACTTAGCTGACATCATTATAAATGTCACTGCTGTCCTGGACCGAACTCTTTTAGAGTTCATTAACAATGGAGGGAGTTTGTCAGTCATGCCACTCATTTACATCTCATGTCAAGTTATAGATTCACGAGGGTTTCGGTGTATGATTAGATTGCACAAACAATTTGTCTGGTCATTTGTCATTGCACAAACAATTTGTCTGGTTTGCTTTATTATAATAAGAATGTTGTTAACAGTATCAAGAGCTCATTCAGGGCAGTAGACCAACTTCTGAAAGAGAGAAAAGTGAGGATACTTTGAAAAAAGGTGTTCTTCATCATCACAGTTATCGTTGAAGGAAATGCTTGAACAGGGGGAGAAGTAGAAGGCTTATAAAAAGAGAAGAGCAAGAGAAGCAGGGAGCAGACGAGGGAGGGCTTTAGATTTATCACCCAGGCCTGGAGTGGAAAGAAGCACCCCTCTCTCCGAACAGTGGGTTTTCACTTCAATCTAATTCAGTGTGAAGTGTTTAAGACAGCAGCGTGGCTTTGTGAGGTGGATGTGAAATCCAGGCAGCCTTTTCCCCATTAAGACGGAACAGTCCCAGTGTTCTGATCTATAGCTTCTCAGATTCAGCCCAGTAGTTTTTGCTATAGTTGAAAGACGGTACTAGACTCAATGGTATTTCACTGGAAAATGGAATGTAAGATGTCTTCTAATCAGTTGTACAATATGATAGAAGGATTGTTTTATTGTCTACTTCTATCCGGATGCATCTTTAGTCAGTAAGGGTGTTGTCCTGGTCAGGTCATCAGAAAGAAGTTAGGATTTCAGGATTTAATCATGATTTCTGCATCATTAATGAGGCAATCTTACTCACTGCTCTTTCTTACTTCTCTGAAGTGCTCATTATTTTAATGCATATATGCCATCTAGTGGCCTATATCTAGTGGCATATATCAAAGCAGATGGTATTCCCACAGCTCCTCATCTCAGAATGCTCCTCATTTAAACCTGACATTCTGTCTGTCAATGTGCATCCTTGAAATGTTCCTCTCCAATCGTTCCTCTCTTAACTTTCTTCGCCAAATCATAACTTTTAACTTTCATACTCACACGTATCATTCTTTTATACACATTACAGAAGTGTTATTTTCAAATAACCACACCTTTTACCCATTGGCAACGGTAGATGATTGTGCAACAGTTCCACTTTTATCGGTGTATCGAAAGTTAGGATTTGGCGCTACGTTAAGGCCACGCTATGTTAAAATGCTTTAGTAGGCTATCACAACTATGGGCCACATAACCAAGACTATAGTGTATTGAGGAAGTCATGTCATGTAGCAAAAACTAGTACTGAGTATAATGTGCCTCATTTTAGTGAGTGATCTGTTTCTCTCTGATGGTAGACAGTGCAAAACCCTGTTAGCTCACTCAGCCTCCCTAGTGAGGGCTCAGTGGGGCACATTAATTTAGTGTTTCCAAGAGGCACACCTCACACTCCCCAACAATGTCTGCTTACTGGCCCAATCAACAGGACAGGATGTGTGTGTGTGTGGCAGTCATAGATCCCCTGCATGGCATCGGAGACTTTCATTAGTCTGTCTTTAGTGTTGTGTTTGCTCCCAGGTTTAGGAACTCCAGACTGAGTGGCTTGTTTGAGGAGAGCTGAATGAGGTGAATCTCACACTATCAGGTCAGTATGCCGAGCGTATTTGTAGATTTACACCGGCCTCTTTATTAAGTTGGAATGTTAACTTTGAAGCCCAGTGTGTGTGTGTGTGTGTGTGTCTGTCTGTCTGTCTGTCTGTCTGTCTGTCTGTCTGTCTGTCTGTCTGTCTGTCTGTCTGTCTGTCTGTGCGTGCGTGTGCATTCCGGAGGGAAAATTACGAGCTGCATGAAAATTATTACACTGCAATATCAGCACTTCCTCCAGCCTCCTAGCTGCCCGCCTGCCTACCCACTGCCAAGACATGGATTGCTCTAACAAGTCTGTTAGAATGACAGCATGAGGCCAAATAAACTAATCAGGACCACAGATAAGGAGATAAAAATAGATAAAGGTTGTAAAACTCCAGTGTCTCCCCTCAGTGTGAGTTGATATCCAATTAGAACTGTGGATCTGGTAGAGAGCGTGCCAGTGATATTCTCATGATCCTTGCCTAAGAGAAATTAGTGTTAATGAGAATCAGTTGACTTGCGCCAGCAATACCATCCAAGCTGTCCACACCATCAAGGAGAGAATGTTTTCCCCCTGGAAGGCAGGAGTAAACCCAGGGGGTAATAAAAGTGGGACAGCCCATGTCAGTCCTGTAAACGCAATCTGCAAAGTGTTAATTACAACCTGGCGCCTCTGTGAAGCTGTGTGTTCTCAGGTCCGCTGAGTCGTCACGTCCTGATCTCCTTTCCTAAACAACTTTGCACAAGCAATGGAAACAAGATTTTCTCCCGGTGGGGTTCGTGTTTGATCGACCAGCTTGAAGCAAATGTCAGAAGTTGTTTGTATTACCTTTCCTCCTCTAAAGTAATACACACCATGATTGCTACACACAAGTCATCAAGATTGCCCTGAGACTGTAGCCTAGATGGACTAATGTCATAGGCCCCCCCAAAAAATATAAATGCAGAGCCATTTTATTTCAGCTGTGTAAGAAAGGGTGGTCTGTTACTGTTGAATTTTACACCTCCGCCATCAGCTCAGGCTTCGACTCCGTCAGAGCATGCTAAACAGTGTTCATGTGCTCATTAGGGCTTTGGTGGAATAATATCCCTCTCTTTGGTCAAAGCGGCCACTGTTACTTCCCCCCATAACAGTAACTCTTCCGCCTCTGTCTATTGAATTGTGACTGGAACATTATGTGGATAACTCTGGGAGATACTCCCCCTTCCTCTGTTCTCCCTTCTGCACTGGAAAACAGAGATCAGTGGGCCCTCCTTTTGATTTTGTTATTTTGTAATGGCCTCCAAAGGTTGATGGATGGCTCCTCTACAGGTCTCCCTAAGGAGCGAGCCCTCTATCTACACATGAATCTACCGCTGTGAGACAGACACGCTTGTTTAGCCAGCACAAAGCCCAGTAAGCTGTTGTCTCTGAGAACAAGCTGGCCGTCTCTAGAGCCACTGGAGGCTGCGATGGCTGGAGCCAGAGTAATGACCTGTGAAATTCACCGATAGAGATGTCCTGTTGCATACAGGTCTGCCGGCACCGGCCCTTGTTCTTGGCGCGTCACTGATTTATCGGAGCGGGCCTCTCCCGGTGCCAGTGGGTTTGTGAGTTTTTATGTGCATTGGCCAAGGGATCCTCTTTTTAATCTTTTTTTTCATGAACACATCTTGTACACAGGCTGCCCATGCAAGAAAGGTTTGGCAAAATCACTTGTTACCCAGGATGAGAGTTCTTAACAAATATCAAGACAGAGTGAAATGCCCAGTCAAAAATCTCTTCAGCCCCTGTTATTGACAATGCTACAACAAGACAGGTCTGGGTCTTCCTGGTCTTTTTTTAAGCGGTATGAAACATGGTGAAAACATGTAGTGTTATAAGGTTGCAGTACAATATGCTGTGTTCTCAGCTAATATCATATAAGTGTCACAGCTGCCAGCTAATTGCATTTTGTGGCTGTAGAATCCCAGTTTCAGGACAAGTCCTACTCTATACACTCTTAGTAAAAAGGGTTCCAGTAGGGTTCTTCAGCTGTCCCCATAGGATAACCCTTTTTGGTTCCAATTATAACTTTTTTTGGTTCCAGTTAAAACTATTTTGGTTCCATGTAGAACCCTCTGGGGAAAGGGTTCTACATGGAACCCAATAGGGTTCTACCTGGAACCAAAAGGGGTTCTTCAAAGGGCTACCCCATGGGGACAGCCAAATAACCCTTTTCTAGATAGCACCTTTTTTCTAAGAGTGTACAGGTAGCTGACGCAGCAGTTGGAGAAGTGTTTATGGAACCAAGATGACATCAGATACTGAGACTAATCAATATGTTTTCTCTCTGCTTGCCCTTCAGGTGTCCATGAATGTGTGTGGGGGGTCATGTGGTGTAATAAAGTAAGCCTGGAGGAAAATGTGACAGATGTGGATGCCTGTGCCAGTTAGAACAGCGAGAGTGGGACTGTCAGACATGTCGACTCCGGCGCAGTGATGGACGGCGAGTGAGGTAAGACGGATGACATCGTCTGTCTGAGGCCGTGTTGTCATAGTGGAGGACTGCCGCTTGTCTTGCCTCTCAATATCAGAGGGCAAACTGACGTTTGTTTACACTGCTTCAGCAGAGTGATTTAGAAACAGACCATAGGAGATGTGGGTGAAAAAGGTAGGCTTTGCTGGAGGGTTGTATCAGATTTCTAAACAGTCCTTTGAAATCGAGTACCAACCATCGTTAAAGTTGGAGAGCAGTTTAAATACAACCAGCCCCTGGTTGTAATCCAAAAGTTTAGGGGAAACAAAACAAAAATACAAACATTATTGCCAACTATTTCATTACATTATTAGAATACTGTGTGTAAATGTATAAAATAGACAATGTGATCTAGTAGAGATAGCTGATCACAGCTTTTTTCAACTAGTGTCACTGGAACAATAACCTGTAGTGGAAAAAAGTCCTCTGAGACAAACCTGCCGTGGAGTCTCCAAAACAACACCAATTTGGGCAGGGTGTTATTGCCATGTAAGATGGATTGGAGTCTGGCTTATTTTGCCGGGAGTTGGGGGGTGGGGTAGACTCCACATTTCCAGACCGGCCTGAAGTCAGGGGTGGGGGGGGGGGGGGGATTACACTGTGTCACACTGTTCATACTGTTTATGCATACCAGGCCACTGTGAGTGCCTCTGTCGCTAAAGTGTTTACATTAATTTATTTTGGGAAAATTCCACAGTATCGGGATGGGGATCTCTATAAATTAAGGAATCTAGCGCTTTGTAACTTCTGTCAGTTAGTCATTCTTTGTGACAGTGTTTTAAAAGTGTCTAAATATATGGGTGGTGAGAGAAAGGGGTGTCTGTGTATTGAAAGGTGGTAGGGATTGGGGGACTAGCTGAGGGCTGGAGGCATGTGAAATCGCCCAATGAGCAGTCTCCTTTTATTACAGACAAACAATGCTTAAAGGACCAGTACAGTCAAAGATGTGATTTTCCTGTGTTTTATATATATTTCCTCCACTCTTCTGGAAGTCTTTCCACTAGATGTTTGAACATTGTTGCGGGGACTTGCTTCCATTCAGCCACAAGAGCATTTGTGAGGTCGGATTAGGCCTGGCTCGCAGTCGGCGTTCCAATTCATCCTGAAGGTGTTCGATGGGGTTGAGGTCAGGGCTCTGTGCAGGTCAGTCATGTTCTTCCACACCGATCTTGACAAACTGTTTCTGTATGGACCTCACTTTGTACACGGGGGCATTGTCATGCTGAAACAGGAAAGGGCCTTCCCCAAACTGTTGTCATAAAGTTGGAAGAACAGAATCATCTAGAATGTCATTGTATGCTGTAGCGTTAATATCTCCCTTCACTGGAACTATGGAGCCTAGCCCGAACCATGAAAAACAGTCCCAGACCAATATCCCTCCTCCACCAAACATTACTGTTTGCACTATGCATTCGGGCAGGTAACATTCTCCTGGCATCCGCCAAACCCAGATTTGTCCGTCAGACTGCCAGTTGGTGAAGTGTCATCACTCCAGAAAACGCGTTTCCACTGCTCCAGAGTCCAATGGCGGCGAGCTTTACACCACTCCAGCCGACTCTTGGCATTGTGCATGGTGATCTTAGGCTTGTGTGCGGTTGTTCTGCCATGGAAACCCATTTCATGAAGTTCCAGACGAACAGTTCTTGTGCTGACGTTGCTTCCAGAGGCAGTTTGGAACTCGGTAGTGAGTGTTGCAACCGAGGACATATGATTTTTATGTGCTAAGCACTTCAGCACTCAGTGGTCATGTTCTGTGAGCTTGTGTGGCCTACCACTTCGCGGCTGAGCCGTTGTTGCTCCTAGATGTTTCCACTTCACAATAACAGCCCTTACAGTTAACCGGCGCAGCTCTAGCAGGGCAGAAATTATGAACTGACTTGTTTGCAAGATGGCATCCTATGATGGTGCCACGTTGAAAGTCACTGAGCTCTTCAAGGCCATTCTACTGACAATGTTTGTCCATGGAGATTTTATACACCTGTCAGCAACTGGGGTGGCTGAAATAGCCAAATCCACAAATTTGAACGGGTGTCCACATACTTTTGTATATATAGTGTATAGTATTGTGAAAATTATGATAATGGCCTTTTAGTTTAAGAGCTGTTGGAAAAGACCACCTGAAATGTCATCCTGTTTTGGTGGGATGGAGGTTTGGACTGCCTGGTGTCATTACCAAGTGGTAAATTAATTAATAGACCAATAAGAAATAGAGGTCTAATCCTCTCTGTCAATAACAGCTAGAGTTCAGATTTCCCCTCCCCACTCAGACCACTCACAGAATGTCCTAGCAAAATTCTTGCTTGAGAAATTGCTCTTTGCTAGGAAGCTAGTTTTTAATTGAGAACAATCACAGTAAGTTACTTAATTGTTACCCAGAAATTATATAATATTGCATTGGACCTTTAACATGGACCTTTTGACTGTCCATAACGCACTCATAATAGATTTAAGCACAATGGGATGGGGATATTTTACAGATTTAGACTAGTTTTGTGCTGCCAAGTGCTGCCAAACAAACTATGAAGTATAGGGTGTAATCTTCTTGTCTAGGGAGGGCCAAAGTGTCACGCCATGAACTTAGAGAGCTTTTTATGTCTCTATTATGGTTTGGTCAGGGTGTGATTTGGGTGGGCATTCTATGTTCTATTTTCTATGTTTTGTATTTCTTTGTTTTGGCCGGGTATGGTTCTCAATCAGGGACAGCTGTCTATCATTGTCTCTGATTGGGAACCATACTTAGGCAGCCCTTTTTCACACCTGTAATTGTGGGTAGTTGACTTTGTTTGCGGCACATAGCCCTTAAGCATCACGGTTGTGTTGTTTTTGTTGGCGTCATCCTAAATAAAAGGAATATGTACGCAGACCACGCTGCACCTTGGTCCGCTTCTTTCGACGGCCGTGACACAAAGTAACAATCCCTGCATTAGTCAGTCATACACTTGTATGCATTTATAGCAATGAGCACTGTATGTTACACCCTGAGCCCAATAGTCAAAGGGAACTGACCAGCGTTGACCTTTGTAAGACTTAAACCCAAGTCATCTTTTTGGAGTCACCATGATGTATGAGTCATGAAGCCGATGTGACTCCTGAAATACTGACTTATGTCACTGTGTTGTGTGAAAGGCGACTCTCCAGGAAGACACCTCCGTCTGACCTCCCCAACCATATCTGTAGTGGAACAGAGAACACAGAACACTCTGCTTATCAGTCACGGCTACAGGTCACATGCCACCGAGGGGTCAAGTGTGACACTGTCCACTCAGAGTTAATAGACCTAGGCAGCCAGGAGACTGGGGTGACACTCCACTGGAGATATGTAACATAACGTTACACTCCTGGCTTCATGGTAAAGGAGCTAATACTGCCTCAAGTGTCTGCTCTTCCCGTGAGAGTTACCCAGGGCCTTCAGTTTGAATTGAATTAGATAAGCCAATGGGACATGGCAACATCCAAAATATTGTCTTTTTAATTTTGGGGGGTGTCGTTTGCTTACATGTGCGCTCATGAAATGATTCTGGCATGCAAACAAGTTGTAGGAGAGCTTGTACAGTTAAAACTGAATAAACAATGCCTTTGTCTTTTGAAATGTACAATTAAAGTCATTGGCTAGTGATTTCGAAGATGTTTTTTCTTGTAGCATTTAGATGCAATCAGACAGTTTGATGATCAGCTGTTTGATCATTTCTGGCCAAACACTAACCTGGTTTACGTCATCCTTTATACAATCAATAGTTGTATCAGGTTCTTTGTGATCTCAGTTGGGAATAAAGAGTTGTCTCAGTCCTGGCAACTGGAGAGGTAGTGGAGTCTGGTGTTTGGAAACTGTCAGAAATGTCTAAGTTAGAATCAATCCCGTCTTTGATAGGGAGCCAGTGCTGTTGTAGGTGTGATATGGGTCCAGGATTGGGGATTTGGCTCAGCTCTGAGCTGGAGCTCTGGGTTGGAGTTCTGAACCAACTTAAGTGTGTGCAGGGATCTGGAACTAATGACACAGAATAGTGGTAACAGTTAGTTCTGTCAGCTTGTCACAAAGGTGTGTATCCATTTTCCTTCATCAGGTTGGGTAAGGGGCAAACTCAATGGAAAAAGGAGACCATCTCAATGTTCTTGATGTGACACTCAGATGAGAGAGTGGGGTCAAAGGTAACACCAAGGTTTCAGGCCTGGGGGCAGGGAGAGACCGTGACACCCTCAATCATGTTGAAATCACCCAGCTTTTCCAGCACACTTTTTACCAGTGGTAGAAAAAGTACCCAATTGTCAAACTTGAGTAAAGGTAAAGATACATTAATAGAAAATAACTCAAGTAGAATTGAAAGTCAACCAGTAAAATACTACTTCAGTAAAAGTCTAAAAGTATTTGGTTTTAAATAGACTTAAGTATCAAAAGTAACTGTAATTGCTCAAATATACTTATGGATCAAAAGTATAAATCGTTTCAAATTCCTTATATTAAGGAAACCAGGCGACACTAAAGCATTTGTGTTTAGTGAGTACGCCAGATCAGATGCAGTAGGGATAACCAGGGATTTTCTCTTTAAGTGCTTGAATTGGACAATTTTCCTGTCCTTCTAAGCATTCAAAGTACTTTTGGTGTCAGGGAAAATAAAAAGAGTAGAAAGTACATTATCTGCTTTTGGAATGTAGTGAAGTAAAAGTTGTCAAAAATATAAATAGCAAAGTAGATACCACTAAAAACTACTTAAGTAGTACTTTAAAGTATTTTTCTTAAGTACTTTACACCACTGTTTTTTACTCTTTGGCTTTGAGAAGTTGGCTTGCATCCATGATTTGACGTTGAGCAGACAGATTTTATTGTGATGGGTGGGCAGAGGACATAGAGATGTGATATCAACATACAATACCAGTCAAATGTTTGGACACACCTACTCATTCAAGGGGTTTTCTTTATTTCTACTATTTTCTACATTGTAGAATAATGGTGAAAACAACAAAACTATGAAATAAAACATGGAATCATGTAGCAACCAAAAAAGTGTTAAACAAATCGAAATATATTCTTTAAAGTCGCCACCCTTTGCCTTGATGAAAGCTTTGCACACTCTTGCCATTCTCTCAACCAGCTTAACCTGGAAAGCGTTTCCAACAGTCTTGAAGGAGTTCCCACATATGCTGAGCACTTGTTTGCTGCTTTTCCTTCACTCTGCGGTCCAACCCATCCCAGACCATTTCAATTGGGTTGAGGTCGGATGATTGTGGAGGCCAGGTCATCTGATTCAGCACTCCATCACTCTCCTTCTTGGTCAAATAGCCCTTACACAGCCTGGAGGTGTGTTGGGTAATTGTCCTGTTGAAAAACAAATGATAGTCCCACTAAGCGCAAACCAGATGGGATGGCGTATCGCTGCAGAATGTTGTGGTTGCCATGCTGGTTAAGTGTGCCTTGAATTCTAAATAAATCAAATCAAATGTTATTTGTCACATGAGCCGAATACAACAGGTGTAGACCTTACAATGAAATGCTTACTTACAAGCCCTTAACCAGCAATGCAGTTTTAAGAAAATACCTAAGAAAAAAAAGTAGGAGATAAGAATAACAAATAATTAAAGAGCAGCAGTAAATAACAATAGCGGGATTAAATACAGGGGGTACTGGTACAGAGTCAATGTGCACCGGTGTCGAGGTAATTGAGGTAATATGTACATGTAGGTAGAGTTATTAAAGTGACTATGCATAGATCACTAGCAAAGCACCCCCACACCATCACACCTCCTCCTCCATGCTTCCCGGTGGGAACTACACATGCAGAGATCATCTACTCTGCGTCTCACAAAGACACGGCGGTTGGAACCAAAAATCTCAAATGTGGCCTCATCAGACCAAAGGACAGATTTAATGTCCATTGCTCATGTTTCTTGGACCTAGCACGTCTCTTCTTATTATTGGTGTCCTTTAGTAGTGGTTTCTTTGCAGCAATTTGACTATGAAGGCCTGATTAATGCAGTCTCCTCTGAACAGTTGATGTTGAGATGTGTCTGTTTCAAGAACTCTGTGAAGCATTTATTTGGGCTGGAATTTCTGAGGCTGGTAACTCTAATGAACTTATCCTCTGCCACAGAGGTAACTCCGGGTCTTCCTTTCCTGTGGCAATCCTCATGAGAGCCAGTTTCATCATAGCGCTTTCAAAGTTCTTTAAATGTTCCGTATTGACTGACCTTCATGTTTTAAAGTAATGATGGATGGTTGTTTCTCTTTGCTTATTTGAGCTGTTTTTGCCATAATATGGACTTAGTCTTTTACCAAATGAGGCTATCTTCTGTCTTCCACCCCTACCTTGTCACAATACAACTGATTGGCTCAAACACATTAAGAAGGAAAGAAATTCCACAAATTAACTTTTAACAAGGCACACATGTTAATTGAAATGCATTCCAGGTGACTACTCTTCAAAGGGGGAGACACTCTATACCCAAACTGTTACAGACCTACAGTATATCAATCCTACCCTGCCTTTCTAAGGTCTTCCAAAGCCAAGTTAACAAACAAATCACCGACCATTTTGAATCCCACCGTACCTTATCCGCTATGCAATCTGGCTTCCAAACTGGTCATGGGTGCACCTCAGCCATGCTCAAGGTCCTAAACAATATCATAACCGCCATCGATATAAGACAATACTGTGCAGCCGTATTCATCGACCTGGCCAAGGCTTTTGACTGTCAATCACCACATTCTTATCGGTAGACTCAACAGCCTTGGTTTCTCAAATCACTGCCTCACCTGGTTCAACAACTACTTCTCAGACAGAGTTCAGTGTGTCAAATCGGAGGACCTGTTGTCCGGACCTCTGGCAGTCTCTATGGGGTACCACAGGGTTCAATTCACAGGCCGACTCTTTTCTCTGTATACATAAATGATGTCGCTCTTGCTGCCGGTGATTCTCTGATCCACCTCTACGCAGACAACACCATTCTGTATACTTTTGGCCCATCTTTGGACACTGTGTTAACAAACCTCCAGACGAGCTTCAATGCCATACAACTCTCCTTCCGTGGCCTCCAACTGCTCTTAAATATAAGTAAAACTAAATTCATGCTCTTCAACCGATCACTGCCCATACCTGCCCGCCCGTCTATCATCACTACTCTGGATGGTTCTGACTTAGAATATGTGGACAACTACAAATACCTAGGTGTCTGGTTAGACTGTAAACTCTCCTTCCAGACTCACATTAAGCATCTCCAATCCAAAATTAAATCTAGAATCGGCTTCCTATTTCGCAACAAAGCATCCTTCACTCATGCTGCCAAACATACCCTCGTAAAACTGACTATCCTACCGATCCTTGACTTTGGCGATGTCATTTACAAAATAGCCACCACACTCTACTCAGCAAATTGGATGCAGTCATATACTACCCACCACTGTGACCTGCATGCTCTCGTTGGCTGGCCCTCGCTTCATATTCGTCGCCAAACACACTGGCTCTAGGTCATCTATAAGTCTTTGCTAGGTAAAGCCCCGCCTTATCTCAGCTCAACGGGTCACCTTAGCGGCACCCACCCGTAGCACGTGCTCCAGCAGGTATATTTTACTGGTCACCCCCAACACCAATTCCTCTTTGGCCACCTTTCCTTCCAGTTCTCTGCTGCTAATGACTGGAACGAATTGCAAAAACCACTGAAGCTGGAGACTCATATCTCCCTCACTAACTTTAAGCATCAGCTGTCAGAGCAGTTTACAGATCATTGCACCTGTACATAGCCCATCTGTAAATAGCCCACCCAACTATCTCATCTCCATATTGTTGTGTTTTATTTTTATTCTCCTTTGCACCCCAGTATCTCTACTTGCACATTTATCTTCTGCACATCTATCACTCCAGTGTTTAATTGCTAAATTGTAATTATTTCACCACTATGGACAATTTATTGCCTTACCTCCCTAATCTTACCTCATTTGTAGATACTGTATATAGACTTTTCTATTGTGTTATTGACTGTACGTTTGTTTATTCCATGTGTAACTCTGTGTTGTTGTTTGTGTCGCACTGCTTTGCTTTATCTTGGGCAAGTCGCAGTTGTAAATGAGAACTTGTTCTCAACTGGCCTGCATGGTTAAATAAAGGTGAAATAAAAAATACATTTTAAAAACTACCTCATGAAATTGGTTGAGAGAAGGCCACGATTGTGCAAAGTTGTCTTCAAGGCAAAGGGTGGCTACTTTGAAAAATCTCAAGTATAAAATATATTTTGATTTGTTTAACACTTTTTGTGTTACTACATGATTCCATGTGTATTATTTCATAGTTATTATTCTAGTGTAGAAAATTGTAAAAAATAAAAACCCTGGAATGTGTAGGTGAATCCAAACTTTTGACTGGTACTGTAGATATTTGTTTTGTTGTTACGGTGGAAGTTAAATCCAAAGCCAGGGAGGATGTGACCAGGGTGAGCAGGCACATAGAGGCGGAGGGGGCTGTAGATTAGAACACCCTGAATGACAGTACTGGAACTAGCTCAGCCAGACACACATCCCCATGAAGGGAAATGATATATTTCCAATTGGATCAATTAGGAGCTAAACCAGATAGTGATTTGATCTGTCAGAGTGAAAAATGTGAGTATGTGCTTTTCAAATGGAACAGCAAGTCTCACAACCCAGTGAGTGTGAGTGAGTGCTCACCCCTCTTTACATTGGTGAACCCATCCATCTGTTACACCTACAGGGGGAGAAACATAGTACACCATTCTGAATGGGCCTTGTTTGAAATGCAACAGCAGCATCTAGTGACTGAATGAATAACTACATTATATTCAGGAGGCTCCTGCAAAGAGTATTTTTGCAAAGTATTTTTGTAACACACACTGACACGTACCTAATAATTTAATTCAGACTCCTATTGGCTATTTAAATTCAGCAGAATTTCTAATACTAAGGCAAATTAACAGAAAGTGTGACTTGGGTTGGAATTATGAGTTGAGGGTTAAGGGGCACCCCCAACATGATCAGTGAAAACAGAAATGATTACCAGACTTATTAAGAAAGTACTATTTATTAAAGGTTAATATCACGACAACATGCACAATACAAAGATTGGTGACATTGTCCTATCCTGAAGACCTCGTTTAAATAAATAGTTTGAAGAATACAGCCTTCAGATGAAATGGTTAGTATATCAAAAGAAGATTACAAATGTGTAAAGACCACAGCCCAACAATGGTCTTTTCTTGTATGCCTTCACTCCCTCGCGTCACAGTTTGAGAAATGGAGCGAGGAAAACATAAAACCACTGTTACGGGAGTCCGTAGCCTGGCTCCAGCTAATGTCAAATGTGAGATACAACTGGATTGCTTTGATAATTGTAAGTGCCACATCATCCCATAAATTGTCAAATGTCATTAACATTTAAGAACCCCTGTGGATGAGGGTAATTTCTCACCTATCAAGGCACAATGCCTTGTCTTCCTTCAAGGCTTCTGATTAATCATGTCAGTAATGTTTGCATATGAACATATGAGAGAACACTTTTCCAAATCCAGGGTCCAGATAGCCTCAAATAGTGTTTATGGCATATAGAAACCATCAACATAAACAGCTGAATACAAGCACTTAAAACCACCTAAGTGGTTGCTGGTCCTAGTCTAGTCAATTTGACCGTAAATCTGTAAGTATTGTAAATCTAGTTGAAGAATAAACATGTCTGGACAATGCCTAGCTACTCTGATCTGTATGAGAGGTAAAGCACACTCAAATGTTGTGTCTCCAGAATTCTCACAAAAATATATCTTGTATTTGTTTAAACAATACACTACCACATAGGTTACATCATGACACAACTGCACTTCAAACACGGTGCATCTGCGTGGCAAGATTTAAACAAGTAGGGAGCAATGATTACCACCTCTGTGTATAATTAACAGATACACTAGAATAACCATCCTTCTCTGCAAACCTGACACGTTAGCTTTCTTTGGGGTAACACCTTTGTTGATTCATTTTAGTAAAACATTTAAAGCATGGTCTGCAGAGTACGATTAGAGTGGGGAGTTCAGTTGAAGTTGTGTAGCTAAACTCCTCTCTAGGGAGCAGAAAGACAGTAGACGTTGTGGTTTCTTTTCAGTTACATCAGATAAACACATTTTTCTTCTGTGGGTAGCAGAGCCTAACTCCTGATCCCATGCAAGCGAGTAAAATGAGATTGTGGTGTGTGTGTATGCACACTGCATGTAACAAAGGAAAATATCTAGCATTTCATCAGCCTACACTTTGAACACCAGCTGCTAAACACTCAATCTGGTGTTTTTTTGTGGCCAAGGAAAAACAATACCAGGCAGTTAGTTCATTGTTGGGTTTCCTTTGCCTCCACCCTTCCTACAGTAGTGAAATCCCTTGCCCTCAGCGCTCATAAAGACACAAAGAGGCCCCTCACGGGTACTATGGCTGGGTTAGTGGAGGAGTCACATCAGGTGTGCTGTCCATCACCATCCTGCCATATCTATACCAGCAATTATTCACTGGGCTCATCCATAATAATCACCAGTGGTGACAGGAGTACACCCGCCAGTGAATGCCCTAGTGGGGTTGTGGGAGCACAAACCTGAAGGGAGAGGAGTAACCTCGGCCAGTAACCGGTCTTATCTGAGCACTAGGGGAGAACAAAGATAGTGTATCTTCTTCCCTCGTACTCCAGCCTGGGTGGAATACTTCACTGATAAGACTGACTGCACTGAGGAAATAAACTCATTTTCAACCGATGAGAACTTGGTCCTCAATGCAACACCGGGTTTGCCTTGCAAACTTCTTTGTTAATGTTATAGCTTCAAGATCTCTTCCAGTAATTACATTTTCAATTCAGAAAATGTTGCTATTATTTGTCATATTTGAATTTGACACTTCACATAAGACTACAGTGCTTTACACTAATGTGAATTGGCAATTGATTGTAATGGTCACAAAATCTTATACTCGAGGGAGAAAAAAAACAGTACTTCCAAGTTTGCCGTTCTAGAAGAACTTCACAAGAATATTGAATACAAAACGAGAGCTGGATTAAACTAGAGGTAGCTACATTATAATGACATCCCTAAGAGTTGCATTACTACTTTGTAATGAAACAAGCTACCAATCTAGTTTACACCTGGCCTTGAATAGTTCCCGTAAGACAAAGCTTTCCTCCAGTTGATTAACTTGTTTTGTTTCATGTGTACAATATATCAAAAGTACATTGTCTTACTAATGGTGCAAAGCAAAAGAGTAAGTCTGCAGATTTCAGATTAATACATTGTAGAGAAGGGGAAACTTCGCATCACTGCAGTAAACCTATGTGCATTAACACTGCTCTAACTTATCTACTTCATTCAATACCCCACTTAAGGCCTATGCTGTCTACTTTGCAGCCCCTTTGCTAGGTAGCTCAATGTCCGGTATTCAGTCAATAATTATGTATGTTGAAGAAGCCCACACTGGTTGGAGACTCCTTGACTGTGACAGTGACGAGATTGGCAGTGACGTCAGTAACAAACACATGCTCGATAAGGCTGTGAGTGGGCTTCCAGTCCTGGCCGGTCTGGACTGAGATGGACAAGTCCTGACTGTTACTTGGGTAGGGAGAATCCTGGTCAGAGTCTGAGGTGCTCTCCTCACCGGTGCTCATCTCACTCCGGAGGACCTTAGCCTGTTTGCCACTGTCTTTAGAGGCAGATCTCTCCCGCTTGCCCAGGATGTCTCTGGCCTCTGCGGAGGGGTTCTGGACAATGCTCTTCTCAACCCTCCCCTGGGCCCTTGTTGTAGTCAGCCTCTCAGGCCTCTCTGTCATGACACCCGCTTCACTGATCTCCTCTGCTTTGACCTTATCAACTCCAGGATGGTTCTTTCTGGGCTGTTGTCCACCAGGCGTGGCAGGACTCTGGACAGGATTTTTCTCTAGACCATACTGACCAACTGTGTCTTTCCGTGCTGGGTTGGCGGTGCTTCGCAGGTTGGACACTGGCGCGGTGCCATTGCCTGGAGTACCGTTGCCCGGTGATGATTTGTTCACACTCTGCAGGTTTAGTGCCTGAAGGCTTGCAGCTTGGTTGGCAGGGCCTTTAGGAGTGGAGAAGGGGGCAGCAGTTTTGTTATTGGGTACCTGCTGCACTGGTGTTTGCCCAGGGGCATCTGGTTTCTTCTGCCCATTGTGGGAACCCAGCTGTGGCTGAAAAGCTCCTTGCAGGTTGCCATTGCTGGTTGAGAGTTTGGAGTTATGCAAATTCAACGCTGCTACGCCAGGAGATTTGCTTGCAGTTGTTTTTAAGTCCAAACCTGCTCCACTGTCCACTTCAGAGACCGACAGTTTGAAGTCAGAAGCTTGACTCTTGCTCTGGTTGAAAGAGAGAGAAGCTAAGGTATTTGACCGGCCAGAGCCTGCAGTGTTCATGGAGTTTTTAGTAGTCCCACCCTGGGCCAGGGAACATCTGCCCTGGACACTCAGAGGGCCTCTGCTGTTCAACCCCATGAAGGTGAAGCTGGCTGGGTGAAAGGGTTTCTTGATTCCACCTCGGAGGTCTGCAGGGGAGTCTTTGGCAACTGTCTTTATGATCTTGCGCTGGCCCTTGTTCTGTTGAATGGCCTTCATTTCTGCAGGCAGTGCTTTCCTGCCTCGCTTCTTCCTCGGGGGCTCCGGCTTAGCCACAACAATCTGTGCTTTCTTCTGAGGGACAGGGTGGAGCTCCCGTGTTCTGGGACCTGGTTTTGCCTTTCTATTGTTGTTATCATCGTCGTCATCATCCGAGGAGGACGAAGAGGAAGAAGATGACGATGATGAGCCAGATGAAGATGACGATGACGAAGAGCTGCTTGACTTTGACACTTCAGGCACAGTTTCCTGAAATGAGGAAGAGAGAAGTCATTTTACATTATATTTATGACATTTTGGTAGAAAATACTTTTCAATATTTGTAAAGGTCTTGAGGAAAGCATACCACAACTTTTCGAGGTCTCCCCCTCGGCCTTTTCCCTCTCTTGCAGATTAGGATTTCCTTTTCTTGTTCACTGTAAAAACAATATATAGGAAACATTCATAAGCAGTAGTTATGGTAGAAGTAGAGCAGGAGTCAAGGATACAGACCGAGCACTGTTGAGTGTTTTGGAAACCATCTGAGGAGAGGACATGTAGCCTTCTTCTTGACAGAGACATATGGAATGTGTGTTCATGGCGAGACAGAATTTTTTACAAGTAACATCTCGTGAAGTATTGTCTGGTCTTGCAACGCACAATGCTTGGCAAAAACAAATCAGGGGTTGCAGTAAAAATCCCCAGATGCTCATCTGAAATCATTAAATACGCTTTCACTTTTGGAAATTTGGTTCCTGTATTTGTTCCACCCCCTCATTTCCTGCTGTATATGCGTTTAAATTGTTGTTATCCTTCTACAAATGTATGTTTGCAAAGGAAAGTATACATTTGAAATGAAATATTTTCCCTGCTTCAGTTTTAAGATTAACTGGCACGTATGACTCCTTTTATTTTACAAATGCATTATTTTATCCATTACCAATTCAAAATAATGTATTTTTTTAATAAAATGTATATTGAACCGAACGGCCATCAAATAAAACTTGAAGGGCTGGGGAAACCTAAACTCATATCGATGTGTTTACAGCCTGAAAACATAGATTGTATGCCGATCTGTGGGCTCCACATTGGCTTGAATGGGGCACTATTAACCCCTGCCTGAGCATTTCAGAGGGCATTGTTTGGATATAGTGGATAGCTCACTCAGTGAGGTCCTGGGCAAATAGAAACTCACCTCTTGTTAAATGCAGCCAATAATCTTGGGTCAAGGATGTTCGCTTGGGGCTCCCAGCTATTGTGCCTGAAGCAAAAGGAAAATATGTCCATCAAAATACTCAAATCACTTAAAAATGTCCACATTGCAGTACTTCTTGGTAAAAGTTGATGATACAAGTTAGTCAATGCACTGATTGGACCAGTGTACCACTAATGAAATGTAGGCCTAGTGTAACCTAACCTAGTGACTAGAGACCTAGCATAACCTATACCCTAGTGACTGTGTAGAGATAAGAGGCCTGGTGTAACCTAACATAGTGATTAGAGAAAGGAGGCCTAGTGTAACCTAACATAGTGATTAGAGAAAGGAGGCCGTGTGTAACCTAGTGTAGAGATATGAGGCATATGCAAAGAGCTGTGAGTGGGAGGGTTAACCACATAGCAAAGGGGGAAGATAAGGAGAGAAGTTTATTTAAAACCAAGTGTGTAGGATCTGCCGCCTTCACAGGAATCAGAGAATCTCAAAAGGGCCAATACTGAGTTAATGTAGAAAGAGATCGCGAATTGGCATGCACATTATAATTTCCACCAACCACGTCTTACCTGTGTATATCACAACACATTGACCAAGTCGATGGCGCTGGCAGAATCCGAGAGCAATGTGAGGATGTGGGTTAAGAACGGGGTGTGAGTGACAGGCAGAATGCCCATTGATGATGGGATTAATAGCAACAATGAAACCGAAGGGACAAGGGAAAAGGGCAACTGTGACAAGGACGCGCTGGCAGCTGGAGCGCCCGAAAGGCGGGGGCGGCTGATTTACGAAGATTCTATGTATACTACCGAGTCACGTTAGGCAATAAATAAACTATATCACATTATCATATACATTTAAACAACCATCACAAAAATTAGGCAAGTGTACCAACTGGACACTGTAGTTTGTGGGATGTGTTTGAGACGGGGCATACGTTTCCCAACCCAAACCTCTACCAACTCCCGCTTGTAATTTATTTATCAATAAAGCATATAATATAAAGCTAGATTGATAAACCATTAGCTAGAGCTCCAGTAAGCGAGTGATCAAATACGAGTTTCTATAGCCTAGTTTGTGTGGCCTAATTACTGAGAAAATTTTAAATAGACAAACCAGCAGATATTGAATACGAGAAACCAAAACCCTAAACAATCTGTTTGATTTGCATAACTAACGAGGTTAATTTCCAAACCTTAAAACCAATAATAATAATAGTAGTAGGAGGCAAGCGTAAAACAATAATTTATCGTTTTCACGTGTAGCATGTTTTCGAGCGAATTTAGGCAATGTATGAATCCTTTTACTACAACAGTGAAGCAAAAAGCGACACGTTGTTGTTGTTTTCATTGTTTGAGGCTGCACTCGCAGCTGCAGCACCACTTGTACTTACTTGGATGACCATCCCCTCCACTTTACAAGAAACTCTAACTTCCCCTGCGAAAATAGAGAAGGGAAATGTTACCAAACTGTGGGCAGAAAATATTTTGGGTATGAGAAAATTATATTTGACAACATCTAACCTTTCTTAGACGTTTGTTCAGGATGCATTCAGCGTCGAAAACCTGTTCTCCTACGGCGCTCAATTCCTCCATGTTCGCTCTTGCCTACTCTAGTATTTTATGAAAAGAATGGAAAAGAGGGCGGAAAGAAAACGCATTCTCGAAGCTTGTCCCTTGGCAGTTACCGTCCCTGTTAACGTCACACCTCGACGTGTGACCAATCAAATCGTTTTCACATATTGTGGTCAAAAATGTTATATTATATTGACAAGATAATCGAGTGACCGCTCAAGCAATGGAACTACATGTCCTCAAAGATGGAAGGCGGGAGGGAGGAGGCCAGATCAGGTGAGAACATTATAGCCAATGAAAGGGCAGATACGTGTCTGAACTACAATATAAAGTCGTTTTTTGTTTCCGAAATGCCACGTGCGTCCACATATCAGCGAATTCCTAACAACATAACCATTATGAAACTTAGAACAGATCAAATAAGCCTCATGTAACAAATTAGCAATTACATCTGTTGTTGACCAAATTGGACACTCTCATTGACCTCCATGCAAAAATGCCTCCCTTCGTGGCCTGTTTCATGGACAGATTTTGGGCGGAGTAAACTCTCCCTTCACCTCTTCCTCTCTGTTGTGGTTTATTGAGCACCACAGTGGCAGCGTCATAATACCCACAAAACCTAGCGGTCAAACAGGGAAATGGTTCCAATCATTTTTCCACCATTCATTTTTCCCATAGTGGATTTTAGAAACACTTAAAAATAAGGGCTGTGCTCCATTTAGGCTTACCCTGGCGTGACGTATTGAAAACCATATAAACCTCTCGGGCAAGGTGACTTTTATAAATATAATCGGCTCTATTTACTCTCTGATTCGAAAATGCTAATTAGCATCATGCAATACTACAAAGCCCTGCAATCCCCTGCATGTCATCTCTAGCTGACACCTTGTCTAACAGAAGTTTAGTCAATTTATTCATTACTACATTTAGCCAACATTAGATAGTTAATCCAGAGATTCTTACCTTTGCCTCGATTCGGCAGTCTCGTCCAGATCATCATGGTATTTGTAGCTAATTATTATTTCATTTTTGTGGGGTAAATACAGGCGAATGTATTGATAAAAGTCACCTTGTCCAAGAGAGATTTGCATGGTTATCAACATCTCACGCCAGGGTAAGCCTACACAAAACACAGCCCTTATTTTAAGTGTAACTAAAACCCCCTATGGGAAAAATGAATGGTGGAAAAATGATTGGACCCATTTCCCTGTTTGACCGCTAGGTTTTATGGGTATAATGACTCATACTGTGGTACTCTATTGGAGTTTTCCCTGGAAAATATGTTACTGAAAGCCTTGTATGAAAAATAGAACTTCCCCCCCATACCCAATTCCTTTTCTATTATTTAAAATGGAAGGCCTTTAGTCAGGCCTGTTACTTTATTCTAATTGTATTACTTTTCTGGTAATGTTCACTAGCATAATGATGACCTGTAATGATAGTATGTCATAATTTACAGTATAATTAAAAAAGTTAAAATGCAGATTTTCGATGTAATTCCCTATTAATTTAGATAATTATCTTGTCACGTGTTGTATTTTCACATATTATTTTAACAATTAGTAATCACCATCTTAAATCCAGTTGATATATCATCAAATGACAATATATATAAAATATATCTGTAAGGTCATGTCAAGAAATACAGTACTGTGCAAAAGCTTTAGGCAGGTGTGAAAAAATGCTGTAAAAAATAGACATGTTAATAGATCATTTTGATCTATTAACAAAATGCAAAGTGAGTGAACAGAAGAAAAATCTAAACCAATCCATATTTGGTGTGACCACCCTTTGCCTTCAAAACAGCATCAATTCTTCAAGGTACACTTGCACAAAGTCAGGGATTTTGTAGACATATAGTCAGGTGTATTATTAAACAATTATGCCAAACAGGTACTAATGACCATCAATTCAATATGTAGGTTGAAACACAATCATTAACTGAAACAGAAACAGCTGTGTAGGAGGAATAAAACTGGGTGAAGAACAGCCAAACTCAGCTAACCAGGTGAGGTTGCTGAAGACAGTTTACTGTTAAAGTCATACACCATGGCAAGACTGAGCACAGCAACAACACACAAGGTAGTTATACTGCATCAGCAATGTCTCTTCCAGGCAGGCATTTCAAGGCAGACAGGGGTTTTCAGATGTGCTGTCCAAATTCTTTTGAAGAAAACAAAGAAACGGGCAACATTGAGGACTGTAGACGCAGTGGTTGGCCAAGGAAACTTACTGCAGCAGATGAAAGACACATCATGCTTACTTCCCTTCGCAATCGGAAGATGTCCAGCAGTGCCAGCTCAGAATTGGCAGAAAAGTGGAACCTAGTGCACCCACCTACTGTCTGGAGAAGTCTGGTCAGAAGTGGCCTTCATGGAAGACTTGCAGCCAAAAAGCCATTCCTCTGATGTGGAAACGAGGCCAAGTGACTCAACTATGCACGAAAACACAGGAACTGGGGTGCAGAAAAATGGCAGCAGGTGCTCTGGACTGAGTCAAAATGTGAAATATTTTGCTGTAGCAGAAGGCAGTTTGTTTGCTGAAGGGCTGGAGAGCGGTACACAAATGAGAGTCTGCAAGCAAGTGAAGCATGGCGGAGGTTCAACAGTGAAGCATGGTGGAGATTTCTTGCAAGTTTGGAGCTTCATTTCTGCAAATGGAGTTGGGGATTTGGTCAGAATTAATGGTCTCCTCAATGCTGAGAAGTACAGGCAGATACTTATCCATCATGCAATACCATCAACAAGGCATCTGATTGTCCGCAAATGAATTCTGCAGCATGACAACGACCCCAAACACACAGTTCTTAACGACTTTCGCTATCTTCAGAGTGAAGGAGTCCTGGAAGTGACAGTATGGCCCCCACAGAGCCCAGACTCTATGTTGAGATCAATCTGGGATTACATGGAGCACGAGAAGCACCTGAGGCTGCCTAAATCCACAACTGTGGTTAGTTCTCCAAGATGTTTGGGCCAACCTACCTGCCAAGTTCCTTCAAACTGTCTGCAAGTGTATCTAGAAGAATTGATGTTTTGAAGAGAATGGGTGGTCATACCAAATATTCATTTGATGCAGATTTGTCTTCTGTTCAGTCACTTTGCATTTTGTTAATTGATAAATATAAATGAACATGTCTATTTTTGAAAGCATTCTTAACAGCATTTTTTTCGCACCTGCCTAAATCTTTGGCACAGTGTTAATGTCCATGATTTTTTCCCCCCCTAAACAAAGAACCCATTCAGACTCTTGAAAGGTATTTCCATTCCTTTATTTATATAACTTATTTATACAGAAACCTATAGGTTCACTCCACTCACTCACTGCCATCCAGAACAAAAACACAAACAATTATTTTGTTAGTTGACAGGATTTTGCAAAATATAACTAGTTTAATTATAAATCCATTTCTGATTTCCATCTTTCATATAATGGATGTCTGCACTGATGTCAGAGTATACAATTTGTCACTTTTTGAACTGGTTTTGTCCAATTACTTAGTTTCAGATGTGTTCTTTTAGTGTAGCTGGAGTCTACTGATCTCATCAGTGGATCATGGCAC
This sequence comes from Oncorhynchus tshawytscha, assembly GCF_018296145.1. Lineage (NCBI taxonomy): Eukaryota > Metazoa > Chordata > Actinopteri > Salmoniformes > Salmonidae > Oncorhynchus > Oncorhynchus tshawytscha. The sequence continues at coordinate 17,352,229 of NC_056455.1, read as the reverse complement.
CAATCATTGTTTAGAAAATACATCCTTTTAGAAAATGTCATAAGTATAAGTTGTCCCAGGTGGCATGGTGACTGTAGTGGCTTACATTCGCAAGGAAAAAAACCTCTCTGGTCAGTCTGCAGGGTGTCAGTCTCAACATGGAGGGGATGCACTAGTCTGTGATGAGGTGGTTTTTAGGGTGTATGTCATAAGTAGTGACGTCCCTTTGTTTATCCATTTCAGATTTCACTTGGGGTGCAGTTTAAAGGGCAGTTTGAGTCACTTCCTTTTCCCCTGGAAGCACTGACTTCTCAGAGCTGAAACATAGGAAAAAATTATAACTTCTTCCCAATTATTCAGAATGAATGTTGACACAGGGTTATCATAGTTCTCTAAAATGTAAATTTCACATTCAGTTTGAGGACTAAACCAATGACATGTTTAAATCATGAATACCCAAGCATTCATGTTTACAGAATTTATAACTTTATGTAGCCTATCTGCACCATATTATCCAACTAGGCCTCTGCAGAGTCAGTATCCCGCTGACTACAATCAGCAACAGGACGTGAACAGATTGAGATCAATCCGGAGCTCAGCCAGCATGCAAAACATCAGTCTCTATCCCTAATTGACAGCCCATATCTACCCTGACCATCAAGTGTATTAACAGACAGAGCACTTGACTTGTTCTTTTTGTTTTTTACCCCTGACAGATTGTTTCCACCGCTCGACTCGTTCAGTTTGTTTACCTGTCTCTAGGAATTACACCTTAACTATAGAAAGCTTCCAATCAGTCCATTATTGTCTTGAGTTATGGCAGAGGAAGAAACCGTGACAGAAGCGGAGAGACTGGCGGAATCCAACATTGGCAGTAAACAAAAGAAATGAAGCATTTAAAGCAAAGTTGTTTGCAACTCTGTACTTGCCAGTGGGCAAATATCTGTCTGCTTGTTTATTTTAATACTGTATGTTTGAGGTATCATTTGCCCTTTAACCATTAGGAGAATGAAACCATATCTGAGCCTGTATCTGTGGTTAGTCAATTTCTATGTTTTTCTCTTATTACATGCTTAGACACATTGCACACATTTCTATATATCAGATTGTGCAGGCAAGTATTCTTCACATTTTCCAATTCCCATTCATTTGTATAAATATTCAGACATACATACCTTCTATCATTTTTCTCCTTCTTGAATGCATTAAATGACACAACAGCTATGAAGACCACAACAAGAAATCCAGCCACTGCTGCCAATCCAACAAAGATATTTGATTTTATGTCCTGACGGAGGTCTGAAATACGAGACGTAATGCAAATGTAATGTCATTTGATTTGTGTACATGGATGTCAATGACACATTATTAATCTCATTTTTATTTAATTTTGTAATTTGTTGCATATTTGTACATTCTATATACATTGCGTTAGACAATAGATTACTTTGGCTGTGTACTGAAGGAGAAGGTGTAACGCACTTTTTGGGTCATTAGCCTGATATAAACTTACCCTCTGTGGCAGAGACCAGCATGTGTTTTGTGGCATCCAGGTGGCCATCATTGGGATCAGGCTTGATGCCCAGTATGTGACACATCAAGGGATATATGTTCACTGTCTCAAAGGGGCCCACCTCCAGGTTCTTTTGGAACGCTGGCCCCACAGCCCTGAAGAAGGGCTTCATGTCCATTTCTTCGTTGTCAAAGCCATGCTCCCCCGCATTGAACTGCACTGGGAGGAACTGTAGAGACAAAGAGCCAAGAAGAGTCAGGGTGATCAAATCTGTAGGATCCATCCATTTAGAGTAGGAGAAGTGAAATTGTGAATGATCAGAATGTTGCAATTCATATTGATCATCATAATGGGAAGCCTGAAGTCCAATTTGTCTTTCTATGATGTACTATCAACTGGACAGCAGAGGGAGATGTTGACTAACTGAAGGAAAGGGTTGCTTGAGCAACCATTACATCTTCTCAGTGCTTATAAGAACCGAAACGAGAGAATTTCCCTGTTCTCCATTATTAGACACATACTGTTAAAATGACTGTTAATCAGGTTAAGAGGGAATCCTTTCATAAACTAAGGAGGCCTAAACATCACATAGTTCCTTTGGTCATTCAGGACAATACTTTGATCATGAAATGGATATTACGATGGATTGTATGAACAGCAAGCGATACAGTTATACGGACACTTTTTTTAACTTCACTTTGTTCACAGAAAATACACTGATATATTTAGATACACAGGGAGAAGGTAGTCTAATTACCATAGATATTATGTAACCCTTCTCTGAACATGCATAACATTTGCTTTGATAAAACTGAGAGGAGCATCTTTTGAAATGTCTAAATAAAGGGTCCGTAAACAGGAGACACAAGAGGGTCAAATACCCTGAACTTATGTATTTTGATAATCAGACGTTACTCTGAAGATCAACTGACCTCTACCACATACCCTCACTGGAACCACAGCCTTCAATGAGTTTATATGCGTTCAGGTGTGATCACTTCCTCTGATGGGTTACTGTCAGTATAGCATTTGAAGACATTTGTAATTTAGCTATTTCTGTTTTACAGTATGTTGATGTGTAGTGGCCATCTCTCGTATGCAAAAATGAGAATCCGATTTTTGAATGATTTAGTATCACTCAATGGAGTGGTAAAGTTGCAGGCAGCAGGGTTAAGCCAAATGTAAATGCTAATGTTGGATTTTGTGGCATGAATATCTTCATGAAGCATTAGAGAGCTCTGCATGCCATCAGCCAAAACGGAACTATCCTGGGAAGGTGGTAATGCACTTGATTCAAATTGTAATGTATTAAGATTATAGAGTTGAATTCCTTGTTTCCGGTCTAAAATATTCCATTTTATACAAACCAAATTCACTTGGTAATTCCTTCAATATTTGTAGTCCATTGAAATATGGCATGTTATCAGAAATCACATAATGCATGCAGGGGGATGCATGAGGTTGTGCCAAACTGTACTGTATATTATAGAAGTCATTAAATATTCTAGATGCCTAAAGATATACTGTATAGGCTACATGGTTATTTTTAAACCAGCTTCTTGGCTCATACTATGTTCACTGAGGCCAATCGTCTAATCAGTAATTCACATTAAAGCATGGAATTGGAAAGTCTACAACAATATGCATGTTTAGTCTCACAAAAGTAAAAGTGTGCCTTCATTTCACTTTTTGTGTGCATGAAATTGGTTCTGTGTGTGACGGAAACCCTTAAAAAAAACATCTTAATTTGTTTAAGCGAACTACTATTACTAAATACTATAGAGACATGCTATGAACCCACCCCGTTAATGACATATCCAGGGTCAGAGAAGAGGATGATGGGTAGGATGCGGTTGTTATTAGCAAAGTGAAGGCGCTTGGGCATCTCCTCCTTCTTGAAGACATGAAGGTGAGGGTGCGCCCCCTTCAGGGCGTTGTAGACCTTATCCAGCATGCCCATCTTGGGAAGCAGCATCCCAGAGGGCCCAAAGTCCACCAGGTGAAAGGCTATATCTCTGAAGGAGAATCCGGGGATCCTGGAAAGGGTGATCTCCTTCACCAAGCCGTTGCGGTACACATTGCTCATCCCATGGTCAGCGGTGATGATGATGTTGAGACTATCGGCAAGTCCGTTTTGTTCAGCCAAGCTGCGGATGTAGCCCACTGTTCTGTCCACCTGCTTGACCATCTCCCTCCGCTCAGGGGAATCAGGCCCATATTTGTGGCCTGTGCCATCAGGCTCCCCAAAATACAGTGACACAAAGTCCAGGTCCATCTCACTGAACCAGGTGCCCATCACCTTCTCTACGTTCTCTTGCCATTTTGTCTCGTTTTTGTAGTCATAAAACCGTGGTTCCACTTCCTTCACTGTCTGCGTCTCTCCCTGGTAGGTGGATTGCGTGCCAGGAAAGTGAAGAGAGCCAGCCCTCAGGCCCTGAATATACAAATGGGGATGAAGAGAGGTGTCACGCACACACACACACCGTCTTACTCACACACACCGTCTTACACACACACAGTCTTACATACAACACTCACACAAACCGAACATGCATATATGCACAGACATTTAAATGGCTACCCAGACTATTTGCATTGACATAACATTTGATTTGATTTGTATTAATGTAAAGCAAATGCAGGAATGTTTTAAGATGAAGGTGCATCTTAAATCATTCTGACCTGTCTCTGGGCTGTGATCCAGATGGGTAGAGTGCCGTTGTCCCACCACTCATTCTTAAACTGGGTAGCATAGTAAGGCAGTTTCTCACTGGTGGTGATGTTGAACCACATGTTGTGGATCACCCCATGGTTTTCAATGTAGCGCCCTGAAAAGATTCACTGTCAATCTCTCAATATTCACTCTGCCACATTCACATGACAAATTCTATCAACTTTATAGCCTGTGAGTGCCATGGCGCTTCTTGGACAAGGTCTTACGACCGACACAAGAGATTAAAGGAATTTAATTTCAAGGAAGTTAAAATGTCTTTTAAACTGGCACTGATGATTCAAGAGTCAAAAATGCGAATTTCTGAGAAGGAAAATATAAATTCCTCCTTCAGCCTTCCCAGCATAATCATCTTACTCAACTCTGAAGTCTGCTGGACCCTGGGACATTGAATTACAGTTAATTCATTTTTTCCAGTCACATTCACAATTCTTATAAACTAAACTGGGAATGACTTGTGATCCAATAATTGGAGAGAAAAAAAGGACCACCATGACATGAACATGAACCTCCACAGAATCACTGCTCTCTTGGAGCCTGTAGAAAAGTGATGTGCCTGGGTATCGATCTACAGAAGGTACCTGTTAGGAGGGTGAAATGTGTGGGACTGGTGATGGTGAGGTAAGGTGGGGTCACATATCTGGCCTTGACCCCGTCTTTGGCCATTGTGTCCAGATTTGGCGTGTCCACATCGCGGTCGTAGTCCCACCTGAAGCCATCGAAGGAGACGAGCAGTACTTTATGCTGTCCTTTGGTGCTGTATCTATCCAGTGGTACACCTGAAGAGGACGTGGCCAACAGGAGGCAGAGTCTCACTGTCCACAACATAGTGGGTACGACACAGAGCTGAGACTGTCACTTTACTCCGATCCTTGGGTATGCAGGCTGTTGCTATACACCCACTCCAGCACCTCACGGTTAAAGCCTTAAAGCCCCTCCCCTTCTCATTACACCTGAGCACATTTCCCTTCCCTGTGCCAGCAGCATGTGATCAAAGTTTCATCTTATCTGATCATATAGTATCTAGTTGATTAGATGGATGTTTGCTCAGCACATTTATGCATGGTGCTTGATTATGCTGTTATGTACCGTGTAATTACCATCCAATGTTTGTTCCTGTGCTTGTATAGGAAATCTCTTTTATTGTGATTGCAAGATATTAAATCAGTTCCAGAATGTTGTAAACAAGACTGTCCGCTTGGCTGCTATGTTCATGGACTTTGTCTGCCTGTCCGTTAATCCATTTTGTCTGCCCGTCTGTCTGTCCGTTTGTCCATCCGCCTTTCTGAGTTTCTAGTGAATAATTGACAAGGGGAATGACACGTATGGATTTCACCTTGAGTGTGGATGGTACATGATCGATCTGACGCCTAGAAAATTGAGAAGAAAATGAGAGGATGTACCTCTTCATCAGTGAACTCCAGTCTCTAGGGAAACCGTAACCTGGTAGTATTTACTATTTAGTTTAGTATTTTATTAGCATCCCCGTTAGCTACTGCTAAACAGTGGCTACACTTCCTGGGGTCCAAACAAAACATAAAACATGACATAATACATAACCTTAATAGACAAGAACAGCACAAGGACAGAACTATCCTAATCTAATAACAACCTTGAATCCTGATATCCTGATCTCACAGAACCAGGGTGTACACTAAGTAGCTGGTTTGAGGAGTTAGCCAGGTAACTTTCTATGGCAATGAATGCTTCACTAACCTTCTCTGGGGAGGCTAATGCTGCGTTTAGATGGTACGAGATAGACAGCAAACTAGATGTCATTGTTTTCAATGAGAGCACGACGTTAAATGCTGTCCCTCGTCTAAACGCAGCATGACTTAAGGCTAATGCTGCGTTTAGACAGGGTATGCAAATACCGTCATACCCGTCGGCATGGCGGGAAAAGAATGCAGGAAAGATAGTGACGGTAAGAGCAAGCCAGCACGACGGTATGCGTTGCTATGATGATTTCACTAAACAGACAGTTAGAAAACAACGCTACGGCAGACTGCAAAAGTCTGAACTTTGGCGGCAAGTCCCGTCTACCGTGGCAGATGATGGCATTCACCGCCAGGCTCAACGGTATTTACCGTCATGCTTTCATTTGGTTTGCCGTCTTCCATGTAAACCTCGGCATAACTCAGTTTATCCTGAATGAAGTGTCGCTAGTTGAGGACCAATGAAATCAGATTGCCACCCTCTTGCAAACATTGCGTAATTATTCCCTTCATTTGAGGATGACGACCGATTCAATATTTTATTTATCTTTTTTTTTGTGTTCAAAAATAGTTATATTAAAATACCTATGACAATTACATATTTATTAAGGACAGGATGCATTTAGGGGATGTTATTGCGGGTGTAGTGAAATGCTTGTGTTCCTAGCTCCAACAGTGCAGTAGTATCTAACAGTTCACAACAATACACACTAATCTAAAAGTAAAAGAATGGAATTAAGAAATATATAAATATTAGGATGAGTAATGTCAGAGTGGCATTGACTAAAAGTTTACCCCCGGTGATGCGGTGTGCAGACCTCACCACCCTCTGGAGAACCCTGCGGTTGCGGGCGGTGCTGATGCTGTACTAGGCGGTGTACTGCCCAACAGTATGCTCTCAGTTGTGTAAAGGTTTGTGAGGGTCTTAGGGGCCAAGACAAATTTCTTCAGCCTCCTGAGGTTGAAGAGGCGCTGTTGCGCCTTAGTTTTGTTGATGTTGAGGGAGAGGTTATTTTCCTGGCACCACTCCGCCAGGGCTCTCACCTCCTCTCCTTGTTGTTGGTAATCAAGCCTACTACTATTGTGTCCTCTGCAAACTTGATGATTGAGTTGAGCTGCGTGTGTGGCCACGCAGTTATGGGTGAACAGGGAGTACAGGAGGGGGCTGAGCATGCACCCTTGTGGGGCCCCTGTGTTGAGGATCAGCAAAGTGGAGATGTTGTGTCCTACCTTCACCTCCTGGCGGCCGCCCGTCAGGAAGTCCAGGACCCAGTTGCATAGGGTGGGGTTCAGGCCCAGGACCCCAAGCTTAATGATGAGCTTGGAGGGTACTATGGTGTTGAAGGCTGAGCTACAGTCAATGAACAGCATTCTTACATAGGTATTCCTCTTGTCCAGATGGGATAGGGCAGTGTGCAGTGCGAGGGCGATTGCATCATCTGTGTATCTGTTGGGGCAGTATGCAAATTGAAGTGGGTCTAAGGGGTCAGGTTAGCACTTCATGATAACAAAAGTGAGTGCTACGGGTCGATAGTCATTTAGCTCAGTTACCTTTGCTTTTTTGGGTACAGGAGCAATGGTGGACATCTTAAAGCAAGTGGGGACAGCAGACTGGGATAGGAAGAGATTGAATATGTCAGAAGACGGCATTAACGATAGGTAATAAAAGAAAGACGGCACTTCTAACAGCCTATTTCACATCATAACCTGCTGAATTTGCAAGATCACTTTAATTTCATAATAATTTCAGCAAAAAAAAAAAATGTGCCACTGACGGATTTTTCAGTGTTGTCTCAATGAAGAGTTTGACTAGCCATGTGTGGCTGCTGCAGGCTGCAACGATACATTCATGCGCAGTTACAAGCCTGCTAGGGTTAGTGGCAGGCAGATGAGCAATATCCACCGTCGTAGTACGGATGTGGCCTGAGCTGGAATGTGGAGCGATCTGAAGCTAGTTCATTTCAGAAAAGCCTGGGTACATCTCGCTATGTACGTAGTATACCCCTCAGTTGTTCTGTAAACACCAGAGAGAATCGCACATCATCAGGAACCATCCGTGTTCTTGGTTCTTCCATTTGCATAGGCTGGACATGTGATTCATAGATGCTACTGAATGCAAGGAAAACACATGGAAATGGAAATGCAATAATCATGTGGAGTTTCACCAAAGTCGTTAACTCCTGCTCAGTTCACCTGGCGTGAACAGAGCCACATACAGTGCCTTGCGAAAGTATTCGGCCCCCTTGAACTTTGCGACCTTTTGCCACATTTCAGGCTTCAAACATAAAGATATAAAACTGTATTTTTTTGTGAAGAATCAACAACAAGTGGGACACAATCATGAAGTGATCAACATTTATTGGATATTTCAAACTTTTTTAACAAAAAACTGAAAAATTGGGCGTGCAAAATTATTCAGCCCCTTTACTTTCAGTGCAGCAAACTCTCTCCAGAAGTTCAGTGAGGATCTCTGAATGATCCAAAGTTGACCTAAATGACTAATGATGATAAATACAATCCACCTGTGTGTAATCAAGTCTCCGTATAAATGCACCTGCACTGTGATAGACTCAGAGGTCCGTTAAAAGCGCAGAGAGCATCATGAAGAACAAGGAACACACCAGGCAGGTCCGAGATACTGTTGTGAAGAAGTTTAAAGCCGGATTTGGATACAAAAAGATTTCCCAAGCTTTAAACATCCCAAGGAGCACTGTGCAAGCGATAATATTGAAATGGAAGGAGTATCAGACCGCTGCAAATCTACCAAGACCTGGCCGTCCCTCTAAACTTTCAGCTCATACAAGGAGAAGACTGATCAGAAATGCAGCCAAGAGGCCCATGATCACTCTGGATGAACTGCAGAGATCTACAGCTGAGGTGGGAGACTCTGTCCATAGGACAACAATCAGTCGTATATTGCACAAATCTGGCCTTTATGGAAGAGTGGCAAGAAGAAAGCCATTTCTTAAAGATATCCATAAAAAGTGTTGTTTAAAGTTTGGCACAAGCCACCTGGGAGACACACCAAACATGTGGAAGAAGGTGCTCTGGTCAGATGAAACCAAAATTGAACTTTTTGGCAACAATGCAAAACGTTATGTTTGGCGTAAAAGCAACACAGCTCATCACCCTGAACACATCATCCCCACTGTCAAACATGGTGGTGGCAGCATCATGGTTAGGCCTGCTTTTCTTCAGCAGGGACAGGGAAGATGGTTAAAATTGATGGGAAGATGGATGGAGCCAAATACAGGACCATTCTGGAAGAAAACCTGATGGAGTCTGCAAAAGACCTGAGACTGGGACGGAGATTTGTCTTCCAACAAACAATGATCCAAAACATAAAGCAAAATCTACAATGGAATGGTTCAAAAATAAACATATCCAGGTGTTAGAATGGCCAAGTCAAAGTCCAGACCTGAATCCAATCGAGAATCTGTGGAAAGAACTGAAAACTGCTGTTCACAAATGCTCTCCATCCAACCTCACTGAGCTCGAGCTGTTTTGCAAGGAGGAATGGGAAAAAACTTCAGTCTCTCGATGTACAAAACTGATAGAGACATACCCCAAGCGACTTACAGCTGTAATCGCAGCAAAAGGTGGTGCTACAAAGTATTAACTTAAGGGGGCTGAATAATTTTGCACGCCCAATTTTTCAGTTTTTGATTTGTTAAAAAAGTTTGAAATATCCAATAAATGTCGTTCCACTTCATGATTGTGTCCCACTTGTTGTTGATTCTTCACAAAAAAATACAGTTTTATATCTTTATGTTTGAAGCCTGAAATGTGGCAAAAGGTCGCAAAGTTCAAGGGGGCCGAATACTTTCGCAAGGCACTGTATCATATCTTTGGAGTAGCACCGAAAGTATTTCTCCCACCACGTTCCTTTAACAACTTGTTCTCAACTTGCCTACCTGGTTAAATAAAAGTGAAAAAAACAAAAAAAACAAAGACATATTCCTTTTAATAACTCACTCCTCAATGTGTTTTTAGCTTCGGGCTAGTGCTAAATATCCTTTTAGATTTGGAATTTGCCACCATGACCATGGACAAACAACCAACAAAACAAAACTATTGGCTGTGGCATCTGTTTTTCTAGCGCTTTACTTCAAATCATGTACCCTTCCAGACACTGTACTGTATATCACTCACTGGTTTATGATGCTACTTTATCAATGTCGATCAAATTCCCTGACAAGCTAGCACTTCAAATGGGTTCTTTCTTTTGTCCTTGGCGAGAGTTCAAGGGAAATATCTAATCTTCACGGAGATAAGGGATAACATTCATCAGCTCTCATTTACCTCATTCATATTCAGTAGCTGTTTCGTATTAACTCCATCCCTAGTCCAACGTCAGCAAGATTTGGTGGAGCATTTAGGACTGTTGAGAGCAAGGGAGACTCTCAGATCTCTGCCATGAGAACTTTATCAAAAAACACACACACTGAACTTCAGGGGCAGGGAAACTTTATGTTACCCTCACAATTCTGTTTACATTTTCCCCAGGAATCTCTATTTTTGTATCTTGTGGAAAAGTGTATTATTTGTCTTTAGCACTCCCTGCTGCCCATATAATACTATTGCACCACATAGAGATTACAACTAAGCATACAATCACACTAAACAATACAGCGAAACTCTCTCAAATTGTATGGATCTTATTTTCAGTCTGTCCACCCATTTGGTAGTTGGAGCTCTCTGTCTTCTACGAGAGATACAGTACACATGACATGTTATTGATTGAAACATTCCATTAGATTAAATGTGGTATTCCTTGTCATGAACCGATTTTGTTCAGTCTTTAACTGAACCATTTCCCCTAGGTTTCATTTCCAAGTACTCATCAATAAGGTTTAAATGACTAGCATGCTGTTTGTTTGAGCATGCACTGTTTGGTGGCTGATAATCATGGGGTCAAGTACAGGCCCATGTTCAGAGAGCCCACTCGCTGTGTTTTGAATTGTAAGTAAACAGACCTTTGATGCATGAAAAGCCCTCTATCAGGTTACACACAAATAAGCATTTGGCTCAGTATCCACTGTGCCAGACCGACGGCCACTACTATAATTGTGTTTATGGTTAATTCTGTTGAGATTGCATGTCACATTCATATAGCTCATGCTGATACAGTGTGAAATGTGGTCTCTGTATTCTAAACAATAGATTCATCACTTGTATGTTTTTGCATCTGGGATATTATTATGGTTTGGAGCAGGGGAGGTAGCGATGTCGAATGTCGGCTTTTTGCCCACTAATATAGCTCAGTTAGTTCTCATACGTATTCCTCCCTGCCGGCATTGCTCAGCAACAGAGCCAGCATAGCAGACCCCCTCCCTGCCTCTCCTCCCTCTCCCTTGTCGATGTTTGGCACTATCTGATGGGGTGTGATCCACAGTGACCAGGCCCGCAGCAGCTGACAGCCTCTCTCATGGTGTTGTCATGTCAAGGGGAGGCTTTGTTAAAATGTGGAAAAAATTCTCCAGAGGAGCCCCCACTGAAACAGGAAAATGGCAGAGGTGGTAAAGAGAGGGGACTCTTTCACACCTGTCAAACACCCTGGCCATAACAGAGGGACGCTGTTGTTGCTCGGAGGATGGGAGGCCTTACACTCGGGTACCTACAGTAACAGCACAGACTCACCATGGCCAGTTAACTGTCAATGACAGCACGTAGCTCAGGGCAGTGCCCAAGGCTAAAGTTCAGGCGGATGCTCGCACTCGAGGACTAGTCGCTCGGCTTTGATTTAATGTTTCATGCACATTACATGTTCCACTCTGTCCGGGCTCTCGGCTGCTATTACTGTATTACTGTAATGTTACCGTTGTAACGGTTGAAAGTACATGTCAGCACTTCATCAATCTGAATATATGCCCAAACTACAAGGCTATGACCTTCACTGTATGCTTATGCCATTGCATTGCATTAGCTGTTTGCTTGTTGTCAGTGCTTCATGACACTGATTTGATAACAATGCGATGAACGTTTAAGGATGGCCACATTCTGTTTGCCCTGAGCAGCGTTGTGCAGACCAGCAGTATATTGAGTTAGGATGGAACGATTCATCTGAGGACTGATGACCATTTCTTAGATAAAGATGTACTGTGGATGCATTTCTACTCATTGTGCTGGTAGTGTGTTTCACATTATATTTCTTCATTATTCTCTAAACGTCATTCTTTGAACTTGTGTATCTGACATTGCCTGTACTTTGTGTTGCTATATGGGATATTATTATCTGGTTATTTGCCCGTAGTGTATTAGCTTTGGGGAAGAATACACTAACACTTTTTTGGTTACTACATGATTCCATGTGTTATTTCATAGTTTTGATGTCTTCACTATTATTCTACAATGTAGAAAGTAGTAAAAAGAAAGAAAAACCCTTGAATGAGTAGGTTTTCTAAAACTTTTGACCGGTAGTGTATGTTTCATATCACTATGTGTTCTACATGCATAGCTTCTGCCTCGGATGCTTAAGTAACAGGCTTGATGTAAGAGTGAGTGAGGTGTATGTGAGCTAGCCGCAGAGGGGAGGCGAGGCATTTGGAGGCAACAGCCAGGGCTGATTTGCAGCTCCATTCCAGCGTGTGGGCCCTTTCAGGCTCTCCCACCTGTAACAGGTTGACGTGATAAACTCCAGACGCAGCAGCAGCTCTAGTCAGATGTGGCATGGTACTCCCCCCCTCCTCCCCGTGCTCCTCTAATCTCGGCCTGGTGGCTCTCTGTGGCACTGGGTGGCTCCAGCGCTCTGGATTTACACCTTCACAAGGAAGTAATTGATTTCTTTAATTTGTTTCAAGAGAAGCCGTTGTCAGCCGACCAGGCAGCCATTTTTCAAGCCACTTTAATTAAATGCCAGGTCTTTAGGTGTGATATGAAATTCGTTTGGCTCCTCTGATCTTCTACTCCACAGACAATTCATTAACATTTCTTATGTGCCTTTATGTTTTACACAAAGCTTCAAAAAGGAGCTCAACTGTGACATTTTGGTTTCTGTACCATATATTTAATCATTTCTTTACGTGCATTTAGACTGCAACGATAAAGTGTGTCTGTTCCACATAAGATAAAGAAGCCTCCGTAGTCTCAGTCTGAACAGGAATTCAGAGAAAGAATTACCTGAAATATCCATCCAGGAACACTTAAAGTTGTATATCATTGTTTTAGTATTATTGTAGGAGGTATTAAAATATATGTAGTACAACTTTGACCATGGTATTATGTGTGACCACTGCTAAGTCCTGGCTTTATTGACCTAAATAAAATGCTCATACTCATAGAAGATAACTTGTCTTTCTGCATTTAGCGGTTCAAACCATTCTAAATGATTACAAGCTAGTTTATAGTCCATAGTTCTGTTTCATTTCTGCCCCAAAAATGTTTTGTCTTTCTCTAAGCCTGTACTGAATATTACATTTGTGTAACGGCTCTCCTCTTCGTCTGATGATGAGGAATAGGAATCATCGGACCAACACGCAGCGTGGTAAGTGTTCATTGTAAATTGAATTAAATAAACTGAACACTGAATGACAATAAACAACAAAGAGCGTGAACGATACGAAACAGTCCTATAAGGTGAAAAACCACAAAACAGGAAACAACTACCCACAAACACAGGTGGGAACAGGCTACCTTAGTATGGTTCTCAATCAGAGACAACGATTGACAGCTGCCTCTGATTGGGAGCCATACCAGGCCAAACACATAGAAATACAACACAGAACATAGAATGAAAAACATAGAATGCCCACCCCAACTCAAGCCCTGACCAAACCAAAATAGAGACGTAAAAAAGGAACTAAGGTCAGGACGTGACAATTTGTCTGTTGAGTGATGCTATATGAGACAGGACAGCTGACGATAATTATCTAGTAACCGGGAGATACTCTATTCTCGCCCACAGAACAGGGTTGCATACACACCCCCATCCCCATAATATGCTCCTGCCTGCCTGCCCGCCCGCCTGCCTGCCTGCCCGCCTGCCTGCCTGCCACCCCACTCGTTCGGACTCAGAGCTCCTCCATAATGCTCCTCTCCACAGATCCTCTCACAATGGCGCTCTCTCCCTCTCATGGAGATTCACAGCAGCTGCCTCCTCCTGCCTGCCTCCCACCGCCCATCCACACTGTACTCCCCAGCTTCAAAGAGGAGTAAACATGCTGAGACTCATAAAACAAAAAGGGGAACCTGCTCCAGGATACCACATTACCTCTCTGAAAGAGTTCTGGGTGAAACATTCCTTAAAATATAGTTTTTTTACACAAACGAGCTGGGATGGGAAGTGCAGCTTGTGAAACAAGCAAGGCCAGGATTTCACAAGGGATTTTTGGAAAAAGGTTTGAGCATGAAATGGCAGAGGACTCGTCGTAAACGGTACATTAAAAGGAGTCCCAGATCAATTTCCCCAGCCAAATGCTGCATTACAGGAGTCACTTTGACAAAGTAGCCGTGTGATTATTTTGTATTTCCATTTGAAAGCAATTAGCTAGTGGCTGGGTCTTTCCCTTGAGTTTCTGTGGCTGAATGTAAGGAATGACTCAAGATAATTGCTGTGAAATGAACAGAGCGCGAAGTGAAGGGAAGCAGCAAAACGTCAGGGTTCCCTCTCCACGGAAACGCCCTCTGCCTTTGTCGGTGCACCAGAAAATTAGGCAGCAAGCGATAACAGAGCTTGAATGAGTAAACGCCGGGGCCGAGTGATATTTACTCCATTCCAGGCTATTACAGAAATTGAGTGTTTCCCTGGGTCTCACGCTGTGCCGCCAGAGTGGCTGAGTACAGGAGGAGGAGGTTTGACACACATGGCAGCGCTGCAGCCTCCGCTGCCATGAGGGAAAAGCAACTTGAACAGCAAAACAACAACGTTTGTATAACAGCACGCACTCCATCCAAACACATGAAGTAGCTTAACTTAGCCACAGGTTGGCACTATGTCCATTCACTGAACCCTGAAAGGACACAAAGAAGTTTGAATAAATGGGAAGGGACTGACCTGGTGTTGTCTAATGTATCTTAGCCGGAAGCTGCCTCCTCAGCCCCTGCACTAATTACTGGCTTGCTCAGAGGCAGCTGTCCCTTGGTATGCCTTTCATGCCTCTCTTAATTATGTCAGCCAGGAGAGAATGTGATTGTTATTGTCATTACTCTCGTTAGTAATTAAGCATCTATTGACCATCCAACATTCAGTCGGTTTCATTAGGCCTGAGGTCTGGAGATATGGATTAGTCTCTCCCAGCGTCACACAGCCAGGCAGGCAGGCATAGCCGTGGAGCACCACCACACAGCACCACACAGCCAGGCAGGCAGACATAGCCGTGGAGCACCACCACACAGTACCACGCAGGCAGGCATAGCCGTGGAGCACCACTACACAGCACCACACAGCCAGGCAGGCAGACATAGCCGTGGAGCACCACCACACAGTACCACACAGCAAAGCCTTCCACTGGGTGGTTGAGGTTTACAGACGAGGAAGAAGAGGAGGAGGAAGAGGAGTTGAACTGTGGCTTTTCTCCCCCCGGTGAAAGGGACAACCTTCAGCCCGCACTCAGCATGGAGGTGGTGAATGAGGGGAGTCTCTCTCGCCTTCACGCTGTGTCTCCATCAGTGACGCTGCAGCAGTGACTGGCTCTCCCGGAGGTGGCATGGCAGCCACGGAGAATACTTATGCAGGAATGTCAAGAATCTGCTAAATCCTCAACCAGAGGTGGATGTGGGTTGACCGACAGGAGAGAAGGGTGAGCGGTGGCTCGGGGGAGAAAAATATGACTTGAAACACCAGGGATTCCCTCCCATAGGGAAAGTGGCAGAAGAGGGTAGAATAATAGCCTCGGGGATGGGGGTTCAATAATCGTCCAGGACTGACAAGGAGCCAAAAGCAATTCCTAACTGAGAACTAATCCCCACTTTTTGCGGGGCGAGGAAAGAGGGAGATAAGCTTGGAGGTTAATGCAGAGGCAGCTCTCCTCTGTCCTCCTCGGTGACAGCCCCTGACAGGCGGACCCTAGCAGCACGGCTTGTTTATGTTAATGTAGGCGGCCAAGCAAGCTCCCACGCTGCGCTCCACCAATAGAGACGTCAGAGGCTCGTAAGAGTGGCACGGCAACTTCTCACTGGGGCACCCAGAAACTCTGCCTCCACAGACGGGGACCCGCTAGGGCTCTACCAGTCAACCATGATTCAACCATCTTCTTCTGTGCACTTGATATGAACAACAGCCACAGTTTGCTTTCGAGGGCGCCATGCTCAACTGTCATGCCCTTTCTTTTAATGAACCTCAGAAACGATGAAAATACAGTTTGAAAGTACAGTATGCTCAGTATCCCGATGTGTATTTTTCAAAACATTCTGCACAGTTAGAGAAATGATGCTCTTATTTTCGGCCCAGTTTATGAAACAGGAACACATACAGTATTTCACACATTCTACTGTAAGTTTTTTGTTAGATAACATACGGTATCTTTAAAGATGATGGGATGATTCATGAAGACCCTCCAGCCAGTTTGTAATGAATCAATAACAACAATATGACTGCCTGTCCTCTGTATGTTCTTATCTCCATGTTCATCTTGTTGATACTCTGGGCTATCTTCCTCATCATCAGCCCTGTCTCTAACTAATGAATGGGTCTGCCTCTCTGACCTGGAGTCCCCTTGTTTGTGTCAGTGTGATGCAGGGTCTGACCTGTGGAGGTGACGCCCAGATTAGGCAGGAGCCAGGTGGGGACGTGGACACAGATGAGGGGTCAGAGGCGTGTGAGAGATGCCTCTCCCCTGGCATCTCTTTTGGGTCTCCTTCACCCCGCCGCGTACAACCTGCGCCAGCCTTTCATTCTAATCTGACGATAATGATATTTGCTCAGGACGACCTCTGCATGCACAGTGTAATTACCCCTCCAGGTCTTTATGATCTCGCCTATTGGAAATCGATGGGCCATAAGAGGACCCCACCAGAGCTTATTATTATCACTGCTTGGTTTTCGTTACAACACGATCAGATTTAATATGTTGTGTAGTTTTTTACGTCATGTTTTTTTCATCAGCTGGGGTGGTTAAGCAGGTGTCTGGCCACTGTCAGAACAACATCCCCCAAAAAACCTCAGCATGATGCAACGCTTTGTTGCTTAGCCTTCACTTCACACTGAAGCCATTACCACAGACTGTCATCTAAGTATAATCCCTTCCCTTAATGACACCTTGGTCTTAGTGGTACTCAGCACTATCAACATCTGTCCATGCGTTCGAGGACTCTCTTCCATTAGATACTCATCCATGGTCAAGAACCCTTAGAATCAGTTTCATCTCCCTGTTGATTGAGACACTTCAGTAGGGCCCCGGCCCAATAATCGTCTGAACCTAGCTCCTACAGACCGCTTTCTGTGGCTGCCAAGGGCATACGTATGGCCCACTGATCTGGAGCGTATTGCCATTATTTCTGCTTTATGAGATCCAAACTTGTTATTTCAGGAGTCACAAATGTCTTTGCAGTGACCTTCCGTCTCTTCCACCTTCCCTATCTGTTAGTGTCAGTGTTGTCAAGGAGATAAGAGGATCACCGGTGAGATTCCATCAATGGGGAAAATGGGCACTGCTGAGATTTATTATTGGAACAATAGGGATGACCATGTCTATGCAATTAAACTGTCATTCTGGACTTACATCTGGTGTCATGTCCATAGAATATGTCCTTAAAGTTTACCTTTAGTTTAAGCATTGCTTTCGGTGGGTTGTATGTTTTGAGTCATACTATGGGCTCACCAGCTTTCCATTCATTTTCTTTTATTGCACCCTGTAAAAGGTCTGGCTCAGTCAACAACTTGGGGTTCTCATGTTTTATGAGTGAAATTAACCTTATAACACAGCTATCAACATTTATTGTGCACAAGTGTTCCAGGGATTCCAGAATGCCTGTGACTTTAAAAACCCATCCGTGAGTGTTCAGCAGGGCCACTGACCCCTGAGCTGTGGGGATAGTGTCTGGGGGTAACAGTTTCTGGTCAGTAGAGGTCACAAGTCAGAGTTCGAAGGAACAAACATGGAGGCAGAAATGTGAAGAAGGATTCAATTTAAGGAGAGGGGCCAAAGGAGGAAGGTGAGAGGATTGGATGTGGTCGGTGGCAACATTGAATTGAGTGTGAAAAGTATTTTTTAGCTGAGGACAGAAAAGGTGACAAAAAGGAGAGGTGGAAGTGATCGATCTGTTTGTGCAAAGGGCAGAGGACTGCCGAGACACAACAGTGGGAGCCATGAGTGAAATAGACTCAAGAGGATAGGGGTGCACAACCATTGTGGATGGGGAAAGGAGAGGCACAATTAATGAGGAAAGGGTAACCAAGACATGGGAGATGAGATATGACTCTGTACCGGTACTCCCTGTATATAGCCCCGCTGTAGGGATTTTCTTAAAACTGCATTGTTGGTTAAGTGCTTGTAAGTAAGCATTTCACTGTAAGGTCTACCTACACCCGTTGTATTCAGCATTTCACTGTAAGGTCTACCTACACCCGTTGTATTCATTGCGTGTGACAAATACAATTTGATTTGATTTGAGACTGGAGGACCGAGGCTGCAAATTACAAGGCTATACTGACCGAAAAGATGGGATAAGGATATCTACTGTAGACATACAGTTTTATTTTATTTTATTTAACCTTTATTTAACCAGGAAGGGCTCATTGAGATTAAAATCTCTTTTTCAAGAGCACCCTGGCCAAGATAGGCAGCACCAGGTCATTACAAAAAAATTACAGACAGACAACATGAAAAACTATAAGTAATCTAGTAAAAACCATTGAATTCACAAGAGTATAAAACAGCAAATTAAAAACATTGACAGGTCAGGGAATCAGCCTCAAAATCCTTCATCAGTGATTTAAAAACACCAATCGGGACAAGTTCTTCCAGTTTAAAAGTATTTTGTAAGGTGTTCCAAGATGATGGCGCAGACTACATAAAAGCCCTTTTACCAAATTCAGTTCGGACAGTTAGCAGGATAAAGTCCAGCGAACGAAGAGAGTACCCACCACATTTCTGAACAATAAAAATGCACAAATAAAAAGGTAGTAAACCCAAAATGGCTTTGTAAATAAAGTATACCAGTGACTGAGCCTACGAGTGACTAGAGAAGGCCAGCCAACCCTGGTATACAAAGTGCAGTGGTGCGTAAGGGTTTTGCAGTTTAAAATAAATCTCAAAGGGCCATGGTAAAGAGTGTCAATTGATCTCAAACACTGAGCGGAAGCATTCATATATAAAATATCCCCATAGTCTAGTAAAGGCATAAATGTAGTTGACACTAGCCTCCTTTTGGCTTCAAAAGAAAAACAGGCCTTATTCCTAAAATAAAATCCCAATTTCATCTTTTTTGTAAGTTGTTGAATATGCTATTTAAAAGAGAGGCCGTCATCAATTAAAATTCCAAGATATTTATATGAGGTTACAACCTCAATCTCCTTGCCCTGACAGGTAGTAATAGGTGAAAGGTTCAGAGGTCTATTTCTTGCATTAGAAAACACCATCAGTTTAGTTTTGTCAGTATTGAGGATAAGCTTCAATTGACACAAGGTATGTTGAACAGTATAAAAAGTAGTTTGCAAGTTCTGGAAAGCTTTTGTAAGAGACGAGCCACAACAGTAAATAACAGTATCATCAGCATTAAAATGAAGTTGTGCATTTTTGGACATTTTTGTCTAAATCATTTATATAAATAGTGAATAAGAGAGGACCAAGTACAGAGCCTTGGGGCACACCATTCAAGACAGACATTTAACAGACTTAAGCCCATCAAATTGAGTGCACTGAGTTCTATCAGACAGATAATTAGCAAACCATGCAACTGCATGCTCCGAAAGACCTACACTCGACAGTATGTCACATGACGTAGGCACAAATCGAGTAAACAGACGAAGGAGACTAGTGATGAAGAATAAAGCAAAGTGAACAAAGGCAAAGGGAATAAGTGGCTGCGAATCGAATTCCAGACAGGGGTTGGTGGACAAGGGACAGATGAGACAAATACATTTTTAGTTTTTGGTCACAAATTCTCTGAAAGGACTAGAAGGAAAATGCCATCTCCCAATGAGTATTTCATTCTGCCAAGGCTTTGTGTAGTGCCGGTGACTTAAAGTGATGAGTGAAGTGAGAATGAAAAAGAAAGAGAATAAACAGTTCCAATATGCAGCTTTGTACCCAAAGACACGGAAAACACTTCCATCCTGCTCGATCATTTCCGAGGCATCTGATGTGCCCACTGTCACATCCTACCTTAATAGAACACATCACCATACAGCAATTATGCCTCAAATGCAATCTGTGGTAATGCCACACCCAATGGTTGATCACCAAACTATAATTTGGACCGTGCTTACCAGAGAAACAAAACTTTTAATGGTGCTCTGACATTGTTCCATGGTAAGGAAAATATACTGAACACAAATATAAATGTAGCATGCAACAATTTCAGAGATTTTACTGAGTTACCGTTCACAGAAGGAAATAGGTCAATTGAAATAAATGTATTAGGTCCAAATCTATGGATGTCACATGACTGGGTAGGGGCCACCCACCAGGGAAGACAGACCCAGCCAATCAGAGTTTTCCCCACAAAAGGGCTTTATTAAAGACAGAAATACTCTTCGGCACCACCCCCCTCCGGGCTGGTGTGATTACACGTGGTCTGCGGTGGTGAGGCCGGTTAGACATACTGACAAATTCTCTAAAACAAAATTTGAAGGTGGCTAATAGTAGAGAAATTAACATGAAATTCTCTGGCAACAGCTCTGTTGGACTTTCCTGCAGTCAGCATGCCAATTGCACGCTCCCTCAAAACTTGAGTCATCTGTGGCAAAACTTCACATTTTAGAGTGGCCTTTTATTGTCCCCAGCACAAGGTGAACCTGTGTAATGATCTTGCTGTTTAATCAACTTCTTGATATACCACAACTGTCAGGTGGATGGATTATTTTGGCAATGGAGAAATCCTCACTTACAGGGATGTAAACAAATTTGTGCACAACATTTAAGAGAAATAGGGTTTTGTGTGTGTTTGGAACATTTCTGGGATCTTTTATTTCAGCTCATGAAACATGGGACCAACACTTTACATGTTTTGTTTATATTTTTGTCCAGTATAGATCAATAAACTATTCTTCATTCTTCTTTATTGACAGCCCTATTACAGAGAGATCTGGTGCAGTATTTGGCTAGTGTTGTGTTATTGGTGAATGGGAGTTTAGGTGTGAATGCAGTACAACCATCTCTGTTATAGTTCAAGGGCTAATGTCTTGCTTTGTTGAAATAATTTTCAAAGCTTTGCTGGCTTGTATACTCATCAGATTGGTAACAGATAATACCTTTCTAAACCGTGTCGGCATTCCCCCAGACAGTGTGAAAGAGTCAGAGGGCCAGTTGGCAGATTGAGTATATTTTCTGTTATTTTCTGTTATTTTAACACCTACTGTGTGTAAAAGCAGTTGTATTCAGACCAACACTTCCATTCAATCATTTTCAGATAACGGAGAACAACACTGTGGGTTCACCCAAAGAGACAGAACCTGTACTGTATATTAGAGGTAAAACATGACTATATATTAGAGATAAAACTCATGCGACTCCTAATCTTTTCACCTCTCGATTAAAAGCTGCCGTTGAGGCTGTTTGAGAGCCATACGGAAGAAGATCATATTAAAGCTCTGAAAACCTACCACTGTTCAACATTGACAGAGCTTTCCCATAATCATTCCCCATTGGGATAGACTGGAACAATAAAGAACAATAACTATTTAAATGACAGGTCCCTATGGGCAGCTCTTCAGATCCATCTAACAGAGAATAACATTGAAGCTAACCTTGAATCTCTGCTGTGAAAAGTAGCATTTTATCTCAAATTTGTTTGAAAGGACTTATGGTTTTTGCACTTGGGGGAAGGGGTATTGGACGGTCAAGATCTGATGTATTTTGCACTAAGCTCCATACAGCACCTACAACAATGTAAGTGAGAGGTTGTTTAGAGTGCTTCATGTCTCTTTTTTCAATGGTGGATGGTCTGTAAAGCTTTACCAGGCATAGAGTAGAGGCTGCTGAGTGGTTCATTACCTATTCCTAAAGCCACTACTGAGGTGAAATGCAATGAGCAATATTTATTGGAGATCTTGGAATGCTTGAAAGAACTGCTGATAATATATCACTAAAACAATGTTGTTGAAGAGCACACAACTTTCCTATACATTTTTAAAAATACATTCTGCTTACAGTAATTGCTTTTTACCTCTTTCAGAACCAGTTTTATTAGCCAATAAATAATAGCTAATGACTGATTGAACAGTCCTTTTTCTTGGGAGAAAATCTGGTAAGAATAATAACTCTGAAATACCGAATTTATTTTTTACTATTCTTGATAACTTTTTGTGAAATACAGTTGCCTAGAGAGAGGATCCATATATATGTCTTTCTCAGTTGTGACTGGCTAAATGATTTCTTGAAGCGGCTGTAGACTGGTCATTTAATTTTGGCACCTAATAACAGTCAGGTCACAGTGTGCCCCGACTGATCCTCTTTGATATGATCCTCGCACTTGCCCAAGCCCTCTTTCACAGGTGTCAATCATTACCTAGCTAGCACATTTGGTTCCTTGGAAGTTGTGGGAACATATGTTTTTGGTTTCACATTGGTCGTAGGAACAAAATAATAAGTTTCCTGACCGATAAAATGTAACGTTTTTTTAAAGTGAAGTAAAAATGTTGCCTGTTTTGGAAACGTTTAGTTGTAGGTTGCAGGGAGGTTTTGAGAACGTTTTACTTAAATCAAAAATCAAATTTATTTGTCACATACACATGGTTAGCAGATGTTAATGCGAGTGTAACATTCGGAAAACATTATCAAAATGATATTAAATTACTTTCAAATATCCTATAATTTCCATTAATAAAAAAGCATTAACAAAAACCTTCTGGGAAAATTTAGTGTAGCGAAATTTACAAGCATTTCGCTACACAACGAGCATTTCGCTACACAACGAGCATTTCGCTACACAAAATTTTCCCAGAAGGTTTTTGTTACTGCTTTTTTATTAATGGAAATTATAGGCTATTTGAAAGTAATTAAATAACATTTTGATAATGTTTTCTGAATGTTACTAAAGGTCTCTTGTGGTTTTTAAGTTTTCTTAACACTACGAACTATATGTAAAGGTTATTTTGATGTTTTTGAATAACTTAATACTTTCACAGAATGTTTCAATAAGACTTTAATAACACTGCTAAATTATTTTGGGTTTAACTTTTTTGAACTCCAAGCACAGATACAGTAGGAACCATAGACATACATTTGCTTTAGGCACTAGTCATGCAAATGATTTATTTATTTTTTATTGTGACACAGCATCAGTGAGATTCGACCCTACGGTGTCCTCAGAAAGTATTCACACCTCTTGACTTTTTCCATATTGTGTTGTGTTACTAAGTGGGATTACAATTGATTTATTTGTCATTTTTTGTTAATGATCTGCACAAAACACTCAATGAAAAGTGGAAGAATAATGTGAACATTTGTAAACAATTTATGAAAAATAAAATACCAATATATCTTGATTACATAAGTATTCAACCCCCTGAGTCAATACATGTTAAAATCACTTTTCTCAGCGATTACAGCTGTGAGTATTTCTGGATAAATTGCTAGGAGCTTTGCACACCTGGATTGTTCAATATTTGTAGGTTATTCTTTAAAAAAAAATCAAGCTCTGTCAAGTTGGTTGTTGATCATTGCTAAACAGCCATTTTCAAGTCTTGCCATAGATTTTCAAGCTGATGTTAGTCAAAACTGTTACTAGGCCACTCAGGAACATTTAATGTTGTCTTGGTAAGCACCTCTAGTGTATATTTGGCCTTGTGTTATAGGTTATTGTCCTGCTGAAAGGTGAATTAATCTCCCAGTGTCTGGCGGAAAGTGGGCTGAACCAGGTTTTCCTCTAGGTTTTTGCCTGTGCTTAGCTCCATTCCGTTTATTTTTTTATCCTGAAAAACTTCCCAGGCCTTAACGATTACAAACACCCATAACATGATGGAGCCACCACTATACTTGAAAATAAGGAGAATGGTACTCAGTAATGTGTTGTATTGGATTTGCCCCAAACATAACACTGTATTCAGGACAATAATTGAATTGCTTTGCCTTATTTTTGGCAGTATTACTTTAGTGCCTTGTTGCAAACAGGATGCATGTTTTTGAATATTTTGTATTCTGTACAGGCTTTAATCTTTTCACTCTGTCAGTTAGGTTAGTATTGTGGAGTAACTACACTGTTGTTGATCCATCCTCAGTTTTCTCTTATCACAGGCATTGTGATTTTAAAGTCACCATTGGCCTCATGGTGAAATGCCTGAGCGGCTTCCTTTCTCTCCAGCAACTGAGTTAGGAAGGACGTCTGTATCTTTGTAGTGACTGGGTGTATTGATACACCATCCAAAGTGTCATTAATAACTTCATCATGCTAAAAAGGATATTCAATGTTTCCTTATTTTATTTTTTACCCATCTACCAATAGGTATCCTTCTTTGCGAGGCATTGGAAAACCTCCCTGGTCTTTGTGGTTGAATCTGTGTTTAAAATTCACTGCTTGATTGAGGGACCTTACAGATAATTGTATGTGTGGGGTACAGAGATAAGGTAATTATTCAAAAATACTATTATTGCACACAGTGAGTCCGTGCAACTTATTATGTGACTTGTTAAGCACATTTTTACTCCTGAACTTATTTTGGCTTTTCATAACAAAGGGGTTGAATACTTACTGACTCAAGACATTTCAGATTTTAATTTTTAATTAATCTGTAACCTTTCAAAAAACATAATTCCACTTTGACATTATGGGGTATTGTGTGTAGGCCAGCAAAAAAATAAACTAGATTTAATTCATTTTAAATTCAGGCTTTAACACAAGAAAATGTGAAAAGAGTCAAGGGCCGTGAATACTTTCTGAAGGCACTGTATGATCTTCTGTTCTCTATCCCTGGAATTAGTCTAATGCGTCACCAGAATGAGGCTAGCATGCCATGTTTTTTTACACATTCAAACAGACCCTATTTCAAAGGAAACAAGCACTTATTAAGATCAAGTCTGGCCATTTAGTGGGCACGGCCAACACACATGAACACACTTAACAAGTTAGTGGATGGTGAGAGTTTTGTTGATTCTGAATGCACTGTAAGTTTTTAAACATTTTCTGAACATTAACAACGTTTTCTTTTGTATTTTATGGAACGTTTTTTTAGTGTTCTGAGAACGGAATGTATTTGTATGTTTTTAATTAACATTCTTACAACATGCTCAAAAAAATGTTGCAAAAGCTTTCTTGTGGTTTTAATGGAAGATTTTTAGAGCTAATTGATAGTGTAGAATTAAACATTTTTTAAAAACTTTTAACATTTACAGAATTTTGCCAACAACTGACATAAAAGAGAACCCTACATTCTCTGAGCGTTCTGAGAACATCACTTAGGTCACACCATTTTTTGAGAACGTTCCCAGAATGTAGTTAAAATATTACAATAAAAAGAACTACATGGGAACTTGTGTGGAATGTTCTGTGGAAGTACTGAAATTCCTACAGAAGTACGTTGTTTCTGAACGTTCTCTGAACTATTTGAGAACATTCCCAATGTCAAACCAGTTGGCGAACGTTCCTTGAACATTACAAACAATGAAATTAAATGTAACCATGTTTGAACGTTTAGGAAACAATCTGGTAGCTCTTTGCACTTGTACCCTATACAGGCTGAAAATGGCATATTTGGACACTGATAAGCGCCTAAATTGGAACGTAGTGGCTGTACAGTAAGTATACATGACGTCAGAGCTCAAGGTCTCCGCTTCACAGCTCAGTATGGGTTTTGACTGACAGCGGTTCTGAACTTGAGCACTGCGTGCGGCAAGAAGTTGCCTCCGTCAATTGGGCAAATTGTTTGTTGTCTCAGTGAGGGAAATGCTTTAAACAGGGCCGTTACCAGGGTTTGAGTTTAAGTGATGTTCATTACAATTGGAACAGTACAACTGTATCGCTAATAGGCTATGTGTTCTCCAAATAGCATTTCAGTTTTTAAATTGTACAGAAATGCAGTAAATGAGCTGCATTTGTCTCTGTCTCCTCTGCTTCCTCCTGCATGCATTGCAGCCAGCCTCAGCCTAACCACTTAGTGCCACATCACTGTCTGGCTCAGTAGCCTCCTCTCTGTAAAGCAAAGTTATTATGAGAACTTAGTAGCCTATTTTTTGCTCCTGCTGAGTCAGGCTCCGTTGAACATTAGCTTCTTACTTCCTTCTTCTATCTGGCTAAGTATTACTAGCCAGAGCCCTTCAACATTACTGCAATAAAAGTCTGTGCCGGCAGCTAGCCACTTGACTGACATACACTATATATCACAAAAGTATGTGGACACCCCTTCAAATTTGTGGATTCGGCTATTTCAGCCACACCCGTTGCTGACAGGTGTATAAAATCAAGCACACAGCCATGCAATCTCCTTAGACAAACATTGGCAGTAGAATGGCCTTATTGAAGAGCTCAGTGACTTTCAGCGTGGCACCATCATAGGATGCCACCTTTCCAACAAGTCCGTTCATCAAATTTCTGCTCAGCCGTGAAATGGTAGGCTGCACAAACTCACAAAACGGGACCGCTGAGTGCTGAAGCGCTTAGTGTGTAAAAATCGTCTGTCCTCATTTGCAACACTCACTGCAGATAGAAACGTCAGCACAAGAACTGCTCGTCGGGAGCTTTATGAAATGTTTCCATGGCCGAGCAGCCGCACACGAGCCTAAAATCACCATGTGCAATGCCAAGCTTCAGCTGGAGTGGTGTAAAGCTTGCCATCATTGTTTTTGTGGTTCGGGATAGGACCCTTAGTTCCAGTGAAGGGAAATCTTAATGCTACATTATGCAATGACATTCTAGATGATTCTGTGCTTCCAAAATTGTGGCAACAGTTTGGGGAAGGCCCTTTCCTGTTGAACATCTAGTGGAAAACCTGCCCAGATTTTGTTATCAACAAATGTGGCAAAAAGTACAGTAAATTTAAAATGCACATAAAATCAGCAGTTTAATGTCTGGATTCAGCCTTGTGTCAGAATAACTGTTTTGTCCTCACCTTTAGTCTAATAATTGTCCCATAATCTCCAACTGTTCCCTTTTAATTGCTACCATGGTTATGCATATGTTTTTATATTTCTTCTGTAAGGAACATTTCTTTCCATATAGGCCAATTCCCATGAGTGTAAATGGGTTAAAGTAAATACAGTTTTTTGTCAAGTTCCTTAAACGTGATGAGAATGTTCCAAAGCCAAAAAACTATCCTGGCCCATTCCCAGAAAGTTGTGGGAAGGTTGTAAACATAGGACAACCACGTTCTCACCAAGCTCTAAGAAACGATATGGTTCTCAGAATGTTATGTGCTAGCTGGGTATAATCAAGCTTCGTTGGGCCTTTACCCCTAAGACCCCTCTGGCTCCAGAGCAGAGTCGGGTTTCAGGAGAAGAGTGTTAAATCTGCCCTCATTCAGGGGAAGGAGCTGTTCTCTGACCCTGTGTTTATACCAGGGGCAATCATATCTCCTCTCTGTGTATCATTTCAAAATATATTCACCTCAAAGTGCTCTCACTGTCAGACATTTTACTCCTGTCTATAGGCTGAACCAAACCGGTCACACGCTGCTGGCCGACCGAAATGGTTCCAACATCTGAATGAAAAATGCAGGATACAATATAGGGATTGCTTTGGGTGTACCTATAATTTAGGATGCTACAGAATGCTTTCTAGTAAATGTATAGAAAGGCAGAAGGAAGAGGCACCCAAATAATAGAACTGATTCAACCGCCCAAAATAATATTATATCTGTCATTAGTGCAATTATTTGGAAATGACATTGGTAATGAAATGACAATGGTCAAATGAGAAGACATGCCTTGTTGTCTCCATGTGTTCCACATAATGTTGATTCATGATTATTACATAATCTTTCTGGACTGCAAGGAGTATGGCCTTTGAGGCTTTGATGGTGTGCCATTGTTTCCACCAGTTTATGTTCATTTTTGTTATAGCATATAACCACTGAAAAAATGGTTATGTCTGAGGATTCAATGCATGTATTGCTCTGTTTGCATTGTCAGTGTTACTCTTTCTAGTGAACCATAGGCCCCTGGAACTGGATTAGATGTTGAGGAAGGAAGAGCTAAACCTCTGTTGTGCCTCTAATCTGTGATTGAATCCAAGGTAGGCTTCTCTGCCTCTCCACTGACATGGCTGGCCATGGAGCACAAGGCCAGAGCAGTCGTGCCAAGCCAGGGAGATGGAGAGATTGAGCAGTGAGAGCAAATGTAGATGTAGAGCATGGCTCTTGCAACGCCAAGGTTGTGGGTTTGATTCCCACAGGTGGTCAGTATGAAAAAGTATGCACTTCCTTAAAGTCGCTCTGGATAAGAGCATCTGCTAAATGTCAAATGTAAATAAAAACGGATAAAAAACAGAAAAGCAAACAGATTGACTTTGGTAAGAGGGCACTTTTAAAGTCCTCCCGAGTGATTGTTCCAAAGCACCGTTTTTTCCCCCTTCAGGACACCCCAGAGATGTGAAGTGTAAGGTTATAGTATGGCCCAGTGCTCTATATTAATGGTGACTTTGGCTCACCTAATACAGATTCTCAGGGTTATAGCCCCCGGGTGCCTGCTGAGCAGAATGCGAAAGCAAGAACAGACGATCCCTCTCCCCATCCCCTCCCTGGTCACCAGGGCCCACAAGCCCTCGCTCAAGGTTACAGCCCATACAGCCTGGCAGCAATGAAGCCATCAGCACTGATTCTAAATGATATCCCAGACTGGCCAGCACTTAACATATTCCCTTTCTCTTCCACTCCTTCTTTAAACTCCTGATTACCCCCTTTTCATGTTCAGATTGTAATGCATGATCAGAGGGGAGGCTGCAGTTCCCGCTGTGAGGAGAAAAAAAGCAAGGTTATAATCAAGGGGTCCCTCTTAAGGAGTGAACTGTGTATGGGATGTTGGGTATGTCAGTGGGTTTTGAGCTTAAGTCATTCTGAGCTCAAGCGTTGCTCAGTGTAAAGTCTTAAATGGCAGGACGGCAGGCCTCCACAAGCATGTCTTACACACACAATGCACAAAGTTTCTTAGGAAACTGGCTTACATCAACCTATTTCAGGATGACATATGCTCTAGAATGTGTAACCTGTGAAAAGAAGCCATCTACCCAGGGCTGTTAAATGACAGCTCCAGGGGACACTGACGCTTTTTTGTTATTCCATCCTCATTGCTCATGTAGATTCCACTAATGCTCACTTGACGAGTAAAAATGTTATTCTAATGATGGTCGATGGAGCAGGTTTTTGCAGGTAGTTGTTATGGAAACTGCCGCTGCAGCTTAACTGCAGTAAGCTTCCTCTCCTACCTTCCCCTCTTCTTCTCCTGCTCTCCTCCTCTCCGTTCCGTGTGATGAACACTGCCTGGTGGAGTCCTTACCAGAGTGGACATTAGTTAATAGTTAAGGACAGAGCTATGATATGCTGAGAGTATTCATGGAGATGGCAATGAGAAAGTGTCCAGGATGGTGATGTTGAGTGTTGTGGTAAAATCATGAGTGAGGGGGGATTTTTTGGGGGGGAACATTATTTCCTGTGCTAGTCAATGTTTTCATGCCTTGGTGGCTTCCATCATCCACGTTGGCATATTTAATTCCCACATTCCTTATTTCCACTGCAGGAAAAGAAAATGTGAACATATTATTTTGTCATTTTAACAGGTCTCTGCACTGGGCGTGCGCACTGGTTGAATCAACGTTATTTCCATGTCATTTCAATGACATTACATAGAATCAATGTGGAATAGATGTTGAATTGACATCTGTGCGAAGTGGGTTGTTTGAGACTTCTCCTAGGCTGTATGCCTATCAGTGTCAGGGTGAAATGGTTGAGCAGATATGAGCGCAGAACCTATGAAATGGGAAAGGGCTAAGTGAAATGGGATTTTGAGTCAATTCCGTCCCTGACTGTGATTTTTGTGATTGAACATTCATCATGGTGTGGAAGTGCTAGATGAGGAGCAGACATGGGGTCAAATTCCATTATGACCATCCCCAAGGAAGTGTTGAGATTGTGACATCAACTCTTTAATTCCATATCCTTCAAGAGCAAGTAGGCTAGAGCAAACAACCAGTCATAATGGCAAGAGCAAAGCAAACAACCAGTCATATAGGCAAGAGCAAAGCAAACAACCAGTCATATAGGCAAGAGCAAAGCAAACAACCAGTCATATAGGCAAGAGCAAAGCAAACAACCAGTCATAGTGGCAAGATCAAAGCAAACAACCAGTCATAGGCAAGATCAAAGCAAACAACCAGTCATAGTGGCAAGATCAAAGCAAGACAACCAGTCACAACAAAGCAAACAACCAGTCATAGTAAGATCAAAGCAAGTCATATAGGCAAGAGCAAAGCAAACAACCAGTCATATAGGCAAGAGCAAAGCAAACAACCAGTCATATAGGCAAGAGCAAAGCAAACAACCAGTCATATAGGCAAGAGCAAAGCAAACTACCAGTCATATAGGCAAGAGCAAAGCAAACTACCAGTCATATAGGCGAGAGCAAAGCAAACAACCAGTCATATAGGCGAGATCAAAGCAAACAACCAGTCATGTAGGCAAGGACATGGATGTCATAGAAATAAAAATGTGTGCTGTGTTTCTTTAACTATAAGGATTAAGTTAATCTAAAGCTTAATCTATTTATTTGTGGAGTAAATTGACATTTATTTGTTTCCTTTCCACCGTTTTTAATTTGTTGATAATGGTTTGTGTCATTACTAATGATAAAACATACTAATTCACATCCCCTGCCTTACACTTGATATTATAGCATCCTAACAGCTGTGGAGCTAATTAAACACATTTGGAAAGTTTCCGAGAACAATAGCGGGCACAATCGGCAGCATCACTAGTCATTAGCCATAGCTTACCATCTCTGGATGAGTTCCTGCTTGAGGCTGAATGTGATTCCTTGGAGCTTCGTCTATTGATGACTTTTGAACTTCAGCTGGTTAAACTAGAATGATGTCAGTAATGGTCTGAGAGCTGTCAAAGATAACACATTACAATGACCCCATTATTGTTTCCATAGATACAGAATGATAGGGTACAGTTATTATATATTATATCATTGGCATCACTTAAGACACAGCACGTTCTAAACCCGAAGTTGGATGATTACAAACTCAAACATATTAGTATCTAATACTGTAACAACCCATCAAAATACATAGGTTTGTTGTTGAGCCAAAACTGTGGTGACTGTTTGACTTCTTCATTTTATCAATATGAAATGTTTGACTATTTCAGCTTTTGTTGTTTCGGAGTTAATGTGAATGTTTCAAGAAAAACAGGAGTGGTTTTTGCATAAAATATGTTACATTAGGGCTTAATCTACAGTAACGTCTATGATGATTAATGAGAAATGTAAGAAGTATTTTAGGTTATATTTTTATGAGATAGCTTTCAGATTACACTTAAGTGCAACTCCATCCCAAGTCCACATCTCACCTGCTGTCTTGCTGATCAGAAGTATGGATGTGCATGGATGAAATACATAACATAAGTTCATATCGACCCAATGAGATATCTTTTTTAAAGTGTTGTTTTAGAATACTCTGCTGTATTTAACCAGAACACAAGAACAGGGGGAGTAGCTCATATTGGATGTTTTGACCAGGCATTGTTGAAGTGAAATAGTTCCTCTGCCGACAGGTGCTCCTGAATATTCATTCGTAGTGAGCCCTTACCGATTCTAATCACTGTCAATATGTGCACACTTTGCAACTGTCAACCGTTCAGAAACAAAATATGTCCCTGCCCCAACTGCTTAGGGATATTTGTGATGCAGGTACCAGAACAGAGATGCTCTTCAACTGAGCTTTGTGTGTAGGAGGTACAGTGAGGTCACTTGAGAACTCTGAAGCACCCAGCTCACATGCCTCAGCAATACACTCTTGGAGCATACTGTCAATCATTACAAATCTTCCCCTTTTCCCACCCAAACTCAGTTGTACTACAGTCTGTCATGTAGTAGCTTGATAAGAATGGCTGTTAATCTTCTAAATTAATTTACATTTTTCGAGAAGACTCAAACTGGAGTTGATTGGCATTTCTTACGGACTGTATTTACAATCAAGTGTAAGATATACTGTACCTTGGCAGATTTGGGAATTTAACGTGCCCTATCTGTAGAAAGGATTAGAGCATGCTTGCTGGTTTAAACAGTGGTCTTAGCACAGCACTGGGGCCTGTGTTGTATCATGAACTGGGACGAGAGAAGGTCACAGCCAATGCCAGTCCCAGGGCCGACTGACTCATCACTCTTATCACAGTTTAACCCTCTTTCACTGCATCTTGATTGGTCACTCTTATGTGGAACATCACTTCAACCCTGGAGCAAAGGCTTTATCTATGATTCCTTATCATCTTCAACTCCACCTCTCTATCTCTCACACTCTCGCTCCCTCGCTCGCTCTCTTATTCTTTGTCTCCTGTTTCCCTGTCGGTTTCCCCTTCCTCCTTCTCAACTGATATGAGAAACGTGTAGAAGGCCTCACCCAGTCACTCAGCAGGCTGTAACAGCAAGACATCTGGTCAAAACAAAGGATGACACATCCACACTTTACTCAGTTGACGTAATTCATGATTTGATCACTTTTCTATAAAATGTGGAATGATTTTCAGAGGCATCCCACACACTATCTAGAGATAATCACCACTGTTAATCAGTGAAAGGCAAGTAATTTGACTTTACAATGCATGATGTAAGATGGTTTATCACTAATTGTCAGTGATACACATAGGATGGCATCATGGCAGCGATGTTACTTTTAGTGCTGTTACTAAAACAACTGTACAGGATCATTTCAAATGGGCCTACTTGGCATGGTACTTATTCAAACTTAGTTTGAAATACTGTATATTATGATAGCATCTTATGGCCTTTTTATAAATCATTTGCAGTAATTAAAGTATTGTAAGTACAGTAATATGATTGTTTTCTACATTTCTGTGTTGTCAATTGGCCCCACAGAGTGCAGAATGAAGGATGTTGAAGAAGTCTATACGGAACCACACTTGTCCTTGAAGGTTCTCCTCCTCTTCCTCCTCCTCATTATTTCATACGAGTCAAACAGTGTTTGTTAAATTTGACTGCGGTACATAAAGAAGCGTGGGTTCCCTCTGAAAATATTGACCTGAATGAGGAACGTGTAAGACATTTAGAATACTTCTGAGAAGGGCTGAACATTAACAGTGTAAATGAAATATGAATCTGTACTTTATCTATAATTTATTTATTTTATATGTGCATTTTATTCATAATTTTGAACTTGTATTTTAAGTGTAATATACAGTATAATAATCCTCTAGAGGATGACCTTTCCTCACACAGGAAGCAGCGCAGGTCCTAATCCAGGCACAGGTCACCACCCGTCTGGACTGCTGCAACTCTCTGTTGGCTGGGCTCCCCGCTTGTGCCATCAAACCCCTGCAACTTATCCAGAATGCCACAGCCTGCCTGGTGTTCAACCTTCCCAAGTTCTCCCATGTCACCCCGCTTCTGGTTAGGCTCCACTGGCTTCCAGTCAAAGCTCGTATCCACTACAAGGCCATGGTGCTTACCTACGGAGCAGCAAGAGGAACTGCCCCTCCCTCCCTTCAGTCTAAGCTCAAACCCTACACCCCAACCCAATCACTTTATTCTGCCACCTCTGGTCTCTTGGCCTTCCCACCCCTACGGGAGGTCAACTGAAGATGTGTCTTTTCCTACTAGGACTGACTTTGCTAATAACTTATTTATTGAGAAGAAAATGTTCTGAAATATGTGTTTGTCTCACCTAGCTATCTGAAGATGAATGCACTGTAAGCAACTGTAAGTTGCTCTGGATAAGAGTGTCTGCTAAATGACTAAAATGTAAAACATGTAAAAATGTCTAAGATTCACGTTGCACTGACAAACTGTGCTACACTATTTTCAGTAAGATTTAACGGGAAATTTGCCAGGCGTCTCCTGGTGAGTCGTTTTAGGAGGAACAAAGTGGACATGAACTCAAAGGTGCCGGTAATCATTGAGTCCATCAAAGGCCCTGAGCACTGAGCACTGTCAGGGAGCCCTGGCTGCTCCAGTCCCTCCGTGTGCTGTGCCCCCCCCCCCTCTTCCCCCTGCCACCACACAGGGTAATAGCTTCCAGGTGCGGGCTGCACACGCGCGCCCCACTGGGCACGGCCACCCACTTCCCTCAGTGGGTTTGACCCCTGACCCCTGCCCTCCTGCTGTTCCTGCTCCCATTACACCTCTGTACTTTACTCTCACCGCTGCCTTCTTCATCTCCCCTCACACTCAGATATTAACAACACATTTCTGGGAACACCTTGAAGTCAGAGGGGGCAGAGTTTTTGGGCAGAGGATAGAGATCTGGAGAAGACTATTTTTGTTCTTGTTCAAGTCACATATTGTTATTTGCAGTGTTGTCTAATGGAATTGCATTATCAAGCCTCTGTTTCTATGAGATCATCTGTGGGTAGACGGTGTTTAAGGTTCAGCATGGTCCTGCTGGAATATTTTTTCCCAGTGCCCGTGGCACAGAAAGGCATTGGAAATAAAAGCATAGGTATTCCTGCTATTACATGCCTTCACATATAACAGCCTGAGATCAAAGTTATCAGCACATTACAGTCTCAGCCACGTCAATAATCGAATACATGTCCTTTTTGTGAGCAATGAAAATATCCAGCACCTTATGCATAAGTAATGCCAGAATAAGGCATTGTATGAAAGGGCCGGTCCGGTTTTCAGCGAGACCCATTCCCATTAGTTCCAGAGGCGAGTCACAGCTTACATCGCCTTATGTTTCCTCCGTGTTGTCATTCTCAGCATATTTTATAATGGATTAACATATTTCCTTCGTACACAGGAAAACCCTGATAATGAGAGTTATCATTCTTTATAATTTGTACCACTGATGATAATGGACTTCATTATGTGCCTCTTCCACTAAGCTGTCACCCTGAACACATTTAAATTAGCCAGCCCAGAACAGATCTTAAACCAAGATTATTCTTTCATTCAAGCTGCCATTTGGAGCCATTTTGATTCCTTTTAATACAGCGCCTTTTCACTCCAGTGAGCAGCAGCCCTGTTTATTTGACTGTCACAACATTACAAATCACTGGCAGCTCTCGAAGCAGTGACCAGAAGGGAGAAAAGTCACCTACAGACAGACAGGGGAATGTAGTGGTGCAAAGGCAAGCTCACTGACTAGGAACAGGGCAAGATGGAGTCTTGACCAAGGGCCCAAGGGAGTCAGTGATGGGGACCATACTGTGCCTTATTCAATGAAGATAATGAATGATATTGGATACATAATTAAGGGCACTGTGTCTTGTGGTGTTGTGTGGTGTTGAGTTAATTTTGCTCTGGCCTCAGGATGGAACCATGCAGACTTGAAAACAGTGAGGAATACAGTTGGGTGATGGGAGGCAGTCTTTTGTCAATTCTGATACCCAAAGTAATTGTATTACACATATTATTTGGTGGAAGTGAAAGTTGTTCACTCTGACATGGTTTTATTTTTAATTTGCTGAATGTGGATAGTTGTACAGGAAGTTGCACAGTGTTCTTGTTAGGCCAAACCCTATTATTGTGACAATCCTCTAACTTGTGTGTGTAACGGCGTTCGTCTGTTGAAGGAGAGTCGGACCAAAATGCAGCGTGGTGGTTACTCATGTTCTTTAATGGAGAATAGCGATACATGAAAATAACTATAAATAAACAAAACAACAAACGGAACGCGAAAACCTATTACAGCCTATCTGGTGAAACTACACAGAGACAGGAACAATCACCTACAAAATACACAGTGAAACCCCGGCTACCTAAATATGGTTCCCAATCAGAGACAACGAGAATCACCTGATTCTGATTGAGAACCGCCTCAGGCAGCCAAACCTATGCTAGACACACCCCTAATCAGCCACAATCCCAATGCCTACAAAACCCCCAATACGACAACACAATAAACCCATGTCACACGCTGGCCTGGACAAATAATTAAAGAAAACACAAAATACTAAGACCAAGGTGTGACAGAACCCCCCCCCAAGGTGCGGACTCAAAACCATAGGGAGGGTCCGGGTGGGCGTCTGTCCATGGTGGCGGCTCCGGCTCGGGACGTGGACCCCACTCCATAAATGTCACAGTTCCTCCCCTTCGCGTCCTGGGATAATCCACCCTCGCCGCCGACCATGGCCTAATAGTCCTCACCCAGAACCCCACTGGCCTGAGGGGCAGCTCGTGACTGAGGGGCAGCTCGGGACTGAGGGGCAGCTCGGGACTGAGGGACAGCTCGGGACTGAGGGACAGCTCGGGACTGAGGGACAGCTCGGGACTGAGGGGAAGCCCGGGACTGAGGGGAAGCCCGGGACTGAGGGGAAGCCCAGTACTGAGAGGAAGCCCAGTACTGAGAGGAAGCCCAGTACTGAGATGAAGCTCAGGCAGGTAGTTGGCACTGGCAGATCCTGGCTGGCTGGCGGATCTGGAAGAGTCTGGTTGACTGGCAGATCTGGAAGAATCTGGTTGACTGGCAGATCTGGAAGATCATGGCTGACTGGCGGATCTAGCTGCTCTGGCTGCTCCATGCAGACTGGCAGCTCTGGCTGCTCCATGCAGACTGGCAGCTGACAGCTCTATGCAGACTGACATCTCTGGCTGCTCCATGCAAACTGGCAGCTCTGGCTGCTCCATGCAGACTGGCAGCTTTGGCTGCTCCATGCAGACTGGCAGCTCCATGCAGACTGACAGCTCAGGCTGCTCCATGCAGACTGACAGCTCAGGCTGCTCCATGCAGACTGACAGCTCAGGCTGCTCCATGCAGACTGACAGCTCAGGCTGCTCCATGCAGACTGACAGCTCAGGCTGCTCCATGCAGTCTGGCAGCTCAGGCTGCACTGAACAGGCAGGAGGCTCCGGCAGCGCAGGAGAGGAGACAGGCTCTGGCTGCGCTGAACAGGCGGGAGGCTCCGGCAGCGCAGGAGAGGAGGAAGGCTCTGGCTGCGCTAAACAGGCGGGAGGCTCCGGCAGCGCAGGAGAGGAGAAAGGCTCTGGCTGCGCTAAACAGGCGGGAGATTCCAACAGCGCAGGAGAGGAGGAAAGCGCTGGCTGCGCTGAACAGGCAGGAGGCTCCGGCAGCACAGGAGAAGAGACAGGCTCTGGCTGCGCTGAACAGGCGGGAGGCTCCGGCAGCGCTGTAGAGGAGGAAGGCTCTGGCTGCGCTAAACAGGCGGGAGACTCCAACAGCGCAGGAGAGGAGGAAAGCGCTGGCTGCGCTGAACAGGCGGGACGCACTGAAGGCCTGGTGCGTGGTGCTGGAACTGGTGGTACTGGATCAAGGACACGCACAGGAAGCCTGGTGCGGGGAGCTGCCACCGGAGGACTGGTGTGTGGAGGTGGCTCTGGATAGACCGGACCGTGCAGGCGCACTGGAGCTCTTGAGCACCGAGCCTGCCCAACTTTACCTGGCTCGATGCCCACTCTAGCCCGGCCAATACGAAGAGCTGGTATGTACCGTACCGGGCTATGCACCCGTACTGGAGACACCGTGCGCTCACTAGCATAACACGGTGCCTGCCCGGTCTCTTTAGCCCCCCGGTAAGCACAGGGAGTTTGCGCAGGTCTCCTACCTGGCATCGCCATACTCCCTGTAAGCCCCCCCCCCAATACATTTTTGGGGCCGACTCTCAGGCTTCCATCCGCGTCGCCGTGCTGCCTCTTCATACCAGCGCCTCTCCGCTTTAGCCGCCTCCAGTTCTTCTTTGGGGCGTCGATACTCTCCAGGCTGTGCCCAGGGTCCTTTTCCGTCCAATATCTCCTCCCAAGTCCAGAAGTCCTTTGATCGCTGCTCCTCACGATTAACAGGGAGAGTTGGCTCATGTCTGACTCCTGACTCTGCCACTCTCTCCCTGAGCCCCCCCCCAATAAATTTCTGGGGCTGCTTTTCGGGCTTCCTTGCCAACCGTGTTCCCTCGTATCGTCGGCTCTTATCTCCGGCTGCTTCTGCTCTCCTAAGTGCCTCCACCTGTTCCCATGGGAGGCGATCTCTTCCGGCCAGTATCTCCTCCCAAGTGTAACAACCTTTGCCATCCAACACGTCATCCCATGTCCATTCCTCCTTTCGCTTTTCCTGCTGTCGCTGTTGTTTCTCCTCATACCAGCGTCTCTCAGCTCTCGCCGCCTCTAGTTCTTCCTTGGGGCGGCGATATTCTCCCGGCTGATCCCAGGGTCCTTCTCTGAACAATTCATCCTCCTTTCGCTGCTCCTGCTGTCGCTGCCTGTTACCACGCCACTCGGTCCGTGTGTGGTGGGTGATTCTGTAACGGCGTTCGTCTGTTGAAGGAGAGTCGGACCAAAATGCAGCGTGGTGGTTACTCATGTTCTTTAATGGAGAATAGCGATACATGAAAATAACTATAAATAAACAAAACAACAAACGGAACGCGAAAACCTATTACAGCCTATCTGGTGAAACTACACAGAGACAGGAACAATCACCTACAAAATACACAGTGAAACCCCGGCTACCTAAATATGGTTCCCAATCAGAGACAACGAGAATCACCTGACTCTGATTGAGAACTGCCTCAGGCAGCCAAACCTATGCTAGACACACCCCTAATCAGCCACAATCCCAATGCCTACAAAAACCCCAATACGACAACACAATAAACCAATGTCACACCCTGGCCTGAACAAATAATTAAAGAAAACACAAAATACTAAGACCAAGGCGTGACAGTGTGGTATCACAATATTACTGTTCTATTGTATTGTTTAACCTGTTTCTGCTCACCTGTTTTGGC
Organism: Oncorhynchus tshawytscha; assembly: GCF_018296145.1. Taxonomy (NCBI): domain Eukaryota; kingdom Metazoa; phylum Chordata; class Actinopteri; order Salmoniformes; family Salmonidae; genus Oncorhynchus; species Oncorhynchus tshawytscha. Next base: position 17,313,353 of record NC_056455.1, on the reverse strand, counting down.
CACACTACTAGGTTCTGAGGATGTCTGCGAGGCTGTGCCTGTGGGAAGCATGTTAACTGTTGTATTGACTGATGGAAAGGCTCCAGGCTGCTATCCCTGGAAAGGTGTAATTTGTGAAGCTCGGGAGCCTGCAGCATCTGCATTAACACCTTGGCTGTGGCGTCTCCCAGGGCCCAGGAGCCGAGGACAGTGCCTTCCCTTCACACCTCGTTACTCCTGTTCCCTCCCCTGACCTTCCCCTGCCTGCAGGCACAGTGCACACACCCCTGGAGACAGCAGACCAATCAGGACCTCTGCTCTGAATGAGTCTGTACAACCCCCACCCAAACACACTCACTGTCACTGTCATACTCTCCATCTCAGAATGGGCTTATTGTCGCCAGAACCCATCATTGTCCTCTCGTCATTGACCTCATGTATCAGGCAAAACTGGTTTACTTTACTTTTGGTTCATTTTGAATGGTTTCCAATGTGACCTTGCAGAGCGCCAGGCAACACCAAGGCCTTAAGACAAAAGTGTTGCATTTCATGTTGGTTATTGAAAGATTGTTACCTGAATGCTAAGTAATGGTCGCTCATTTCAGACGACCGGTTCAGACTAGATTGCCTTGAATGCGCCGGGCCTCGGGGAAGGAAAATAGAGTCCTCCAGGTGGAAAGGGAAAAGGTGGAAGGCAAGTTTGCTGTGTTTTGTCTCTGCTGCTCCTGGCCTGAAACCTGGATGTTCACCTTGACTGGGTCATTTATTTTGCCACAGTCTGTCTGAGTCACCTGGCACTCTGAGACGGAGGGACTCAGAACAATTACATTTAGTCTTCATGAAGTGACGACACCAGGGCTGCTAAAAGTCACCAGAAATGTAACTTTGATGTTCCGGCCCAGTCTCAGAGGTCACACTTAGTTAAGATACAAGTATTTTGGTCCCATGAGAGTAATTGAAGAGAGCCTCAGCTCTGGATATTAATGACAGTCACACACTCACTCGTGTTTTCTGGGATTAAAGGTCCAATAACGTCACAGTATTATTAACTCAAATCTACACACTAATTACAGCCTTGATAACACAACTTCAGCTCCAATCATACCCATGTTCCTCTGTTCCAGACCTCTATTCCTCCACCGTTTCCAGAACAAAACACAGGCCTACTGCGAGACACGGAGCCGTGAGAGACATGTACATGAGCCGTCTAGTCCGGCATTGTCCTCATCCCCTTCTTCCACCTTCCAACCTGGGAACACTGCGTCCAGACCTGACGACGGAGGAAGAGGGGACCAGGCCTATCTGCCTGGGTGTGTGTGTGTGTGGGGAGCCCAGCCGGAAGACTGGGAGAGTGGCGAGCAGAGAAAAGAACTGTTAATTGGTCCAGTCTGGCTGGCCCCTGTCAGAGGAGGCCTTTCATGGCCTTTTCATGGCTTCCTCCTGGGAGAGCAGAGGAGGAGACTGCCGGCCCGTAATGAGGCACCGTACCTGGCTGCAGAGGGGGGACTCACGAGGGTCACTTGTGGGCAATTAGGAAGAAATAATGAGAGCTCTCTTTCTCTCGCTCTGTCTCCCCCCTCCTGCAACACACCTTTGAGAAAGGAGCGGGGTTCATCGGACAACTTTTAGGGGATCCCGTGAGAGTGTGGCTCTAAGCTGGGAAGATAAAGTGGCATTGCAGGAAATGATCCAAAATGTGTCATCAACAGAAACTGATGTGTGTCTCTGGCAAGCACGGATAGATACATACAGTGACACAAGTACATATATATCGTCCTAAGTTCATACTCTTTAATATGTGCTTGTGTTATGTATGCTTGTCGAAGACGATGAACTTGAGACGGAGTTATCGTGACATACGTCATGATATGCTCATGACACCACCCATCCCAAAGGAGGTGGAGACGATAGATTTGATGAGCACCCCTGGTGGGTTCACATCACTACTTTCTCTGAGCCGAACCCAATTTATCCCCAACCCAAGAAGTAAAAGGGATGAGGTGTGAGAGTGCCTCAATACTAAGCCGAGGTGTATGCCACAGGGTCCATTATCTCCGGCTGGGACTTCCTGCTTTTCATGCAGCTCATGAGTTTCTTCCTGACTGACAGCATCTGCCTGGAGAGAGATTTTCCACTTCTCTGACAGAGATTGATGCCTCGCCTGTCCCCAGCTGTAATAGCACTCAATATCCACTGCACTTAATATCCAAATGGCAGCAAATCAAAATCACCTTCAGTCTGAGACACAGGGGTAAAACACCTCGGCTAAGTAATGCTCCATATTTACATGCATACAGCCAATTCGTTTTAGGGGCGGGAGGTTATCAAGCATTTACATACAGTCAGGGGGTTATCCGTATGGAAGTCTGTACACACCCCCAGAGTAATGGTGAAGTATACAGGAACACCTTAACAGGCTATGATTGTTCCTGCTTTTTTACTGGTGACATCAGCCAAGGAAATGGATGAATAAACAAATTGAAATGGCACAGAAGGCTGAGCAGTAGAGAGGTCTACTTGTACTTTAAGATGACATTTCTCATGCATTGGAATTAGAGGGAACATTTTCACGTTTGAACAAAGGCGTGTGAACGGTTCCTGTTTGTTCTCGCTGATTTAACAGAGCATTAAACCCAGACAGAACCATTGTGTTGGATTGAATTTTTGCTCTGCCTTTGCAGTTCAAATAGTGTGTGTAACATCAAACTGTGCCAGTCCCCGAAAGTGAACCCATCAGCTGGGCGTATGTTCTTCCTCCCCATACCACTGATGATTATCACTGATCCCTTCTCTCTTCTCTTGCCAGTGCTGTTCATATAGTTGCTGTAGTTGAAAAATGTCCTCTTTGCTCATTCATGTGCTCTTGAAGAAAACTTGTGTATTGGCAGCCATGTAACAGTGTGGTGATGTATTTTGTACAACCTGGCCCACTCCAGGACATGTTGCACATTACACATTTTAGAAGTATAATGACACAATCTGTGTTTTATTTCTGTGTGTTTGTTGTCAAACAGAATGAAGTATTGATGGCTCTGGCACTGAGTTGTGTGATATTGCTGGAAATGTGAAGTCAGACCCTGCTGTTGTGCCATTGAGAAAGGAACATAACCACTATGGCTCCAGTGAAAATCCCTGCACTGTAAAAGCCCCATCTGTAGGCATGGCAAGACAGAATGTGTGTAAGGCTGTAAAAAATGAATGTGAGGATTGTAAGATGGCCAAGGGAGTCTGTTAAACTGATAGAAAATGTAAAGTGCTATAGTCATGGATGTAATACAGAATGATTGTCTCTCTCCCCTGTTTATTGGCTAGTGTATGGGGTGTAATGAAGATAAATGTTTGTCTGAGCCCGCGGGCCGGCTGCTTTGGTACTCTCCCTCCTTGGTACATACAGATGTGGACTCCAGACAGGCAGCAGCACCGAGAGGCCCTGTGCGAGGCCAGGGGAAAGGTCCTTGGGTGACTCACCTGGGTTTTATGCCTTAATGACTCCTTGTTACTCGCACAGCCATTTCCCAATTGCCAGCGGCACTTCCACCCTCTACGTCCATTAGGTGGAGGGAACACGGATCAATATGTGATGCAATTTCCCTGGGGAATGAGAGAGAGCCAGGCTGCTTTAGTGTGGCTGCATGGGCTGCTCTCTCTCCCCCCATCCCCCTCTCCCTCCCTGCCTCCTCCCTATCTCACCATCCCTCTCCCTCCCTCGCTCTGAACACACATCATTTTGGGAGTCTATTTCAGGTAGACGTTGTGAGTGGGAGAGGTGACGGGAATTGACTCATTCAATTATCTAATTGAAGTAAAATGTTATGCCGACAGTAAGCATGTCAGCGGGTGCAGCAACAGCGACAGTGCCTTGACACAGACAGTACCCTGCCCGCTCCGCCCGCCTCCACAGGAGTAGAATGAGTCATCGCTCCACACCTACCTAGTGGCGTGGGACACAGCCTGGCAGCATTTGGTTCGCCTTAAGACCAAAGGTCAACATCCATTTTGTTATTTTAAGCTCATGTGTATATTCATGGTAAATGGACTGCAAATGTGCTTTAAGGACAAACAAGTCCATATTAGCACAGCTTTACTCACAGAGAATAAAGCAATAGAAAGATAGAACAGCTGTCAAATAGTCGGTCTAATTTTTTCCTTACTCATTGCAAACTTTTTGCAGAGTTCTCTGCATTGTGTAATCCATCTCGCTGTTAGAAAACCATTATCTTCACTGATGAAGGAGTGTAGGTCTTTTGAGTCAATACAAAACACTGAGGATGTATAGAATTTACAAATACATTTTATTTAGGCTGACTTGCCTAGTTAAATACAGGTCAAATAAATAAATAATACAATTATGGGGTTTGGATGAGTTATTTCAAGGCTCCAAACATGTTGCTGACTTGTGTTTCCATGACAACAACATTTAAGTTATACAGTATTTTCTACTTTGTGTGTCCTCTATTGTATATTTGTAGAGACTGGTACAGTATGTGATCAATATATTCACCATAATAACATACTGACAAATCAAATGTTAGTTTTTATTCGATGTCTGGATAGGCAAGGCAATGCTATCAAAACATAGATAGTATATGTAATGACTTGCCATGCCATAGCTTGATTCATTTTAGATAAGACATCTGCAAATTTACTCAATATACTAATAATGTTGGTAATGTTGTTTATAGTTATTTTATGCATATCCAGAAAGCAAATAGAATGTGCCCATGTTATATGGCAGGACAAGGTTCATTGTTTTTCGGTGAACAGATTGTCAATGGAAAATAATATACTATACGATTAGAAAGGTTAAAAAAGGTTAAAAAAAACACGTAAAACATCACAGCACAATTGAAAAAAATATGGCACATGGAAACCAAATGAGGGTGGTCTATGGTGGGAAGGCTGAGAGTGGCTGAGGGTTGGGATTAAATGTATTATTGTCATGTGACTGCCTTATTTAAAAGTACCATGTATGCAAAATGTGTATGCAAAATGTGTATGTAAAATGTATATGTAAAATGTATGTATATGTAGGAGAAAGGTTGTAAAAAAAAAACAGATATTTGTCCTCCGAAGAGGGGGGGTGGTGGAGGGGTTAATACAGAAAAAAATTAACAAAAAAAGAAACATCCTTTTTTTCAGGACCCTGTCTTTCAAAGATCATTTGGAAAAATCAAAATAACTTCACAGGGTTTAAACACTGTTTCCCACAATTAATGAACATGCACCTGTGGAACGGTCATTAAGACACTAACAGCTTACAGACGGTAGGCAATTAAGGTCACAGTTATGAAAACTTAGGACACTAAAGAGGCCTTTCTACTGACTCTGAAAAACACCAAAAGAAAGATGCCCAGGGTCCCTGCTCATCTGTGAACGTGCCTTAGGCATGCTGCAAGGAGGCATGAGGACTGCAGATGTGGCCAGGGAAATAAATTGCAATGTCCTTACTGTGAGACGCCTAAGACAGCGCTACAGGGAGACAGGACGGACAGCTGCTCGTCCTCACAGTGGCAGACCACGTATAACAACACCTGCACAGGATCAGTACATCCGAACATCACAGGTACAGGATGGCAACAACAACTGCCTGAGTTACACCAGGAACGCACAATCCCTCCATCAGTGCTCAGACTACCCGCAATAGGCTGAGAGAGACTGGACGGGGGGCTTGTAGGCCTGTTGTAAGGCAGGTCCTCACCAGACATCACCGGCAACAGCGTCGCCTATGGGCACAAACCCACCATCGCTGGACCAGACAGGACTGGCAAAAAGTGCTCTTCACTGACGAGTTGTGGTTTTGTCTCACCAGGGGTGATGGTCGGATTTGCGTTTATCATCGAAGGAATGAGTTACACTGAGGCCTGTAGTCTGGATCGATTTGGTGGTGGAGGGTCCGTCATGGTCTGGGGTGGTGTGTCAAAGCATCATCGGACTGAGCTTGTTGACATTGCAGCCAATCAAGAAACAAAGAGTTCTTCTGTTGAATCTGACAATCAATCTTAATGGTTGTACAGTCGTCTCAAATAAAACTGTGAAAGACATCGGCGTTACTCTGGACCCTGATATCTCTTTTGAAGAACATATCAAGACTGTTTCAAGGACAGCTTTTTTCCATCAACGTAACATTGCAAAAATCAGAAACTTTCTGTCCAAAAATGAGGCAGAAAAATTAATCCATGCTTTTGTCACTTCTAGGTTAGACTACTGCAATGCTCTACTTTCCGGCTACCCGGATAAAGCACTAAATAAACTTCAGTTCGTGCTAAATACGGCTGCTACAATCCTGACTAGAACCAAAAAAATGTATCATATTACTCCAGTGCTAGCCTCCCTACACTGGCTTCCTGTCAAGGCAAGGGCTAATTTCAAGGTTTTACCGCTAACCTACAAAGCATTACATGGGCTTGCTCCTACCTATCTCTCTGATTTGGTCCTGCCGTACATACCTACACGTATGCTACGGTCACAAGACACAGGCCTCCTAATTGTCACTAGAATTTCTAAGCAAACAGCTGGAGGCAGGGCTTTCTCCTATAGAGCTCCATTTTTATGGAATGGTCTGCCTACCCATGTGAAAGACGCAAACTCGGTCTCAACCTTTAAGTCTTTACTGAAGACTCATCTCTTCAGTGGGTCATATGATTGAGTGTAGTCTGGCCCAGGAGTGTGAAGGTGAACGGAAAGGCTCTGGAGCAACGAACCGCCCTTGCTGTCTCTGCCTGGCCGGTTCCCCTCTTTCCACTGGGATTCTCTGCCTCTAACCCTATTACAGGGGCTGAGTCACTGGCTTACTAGGGCTCTTTCATACCGTCCCTAGGAGGGGTGCGTCACTTGAGTGGGTTGAGTCACTGATGTGATCTTCCTGTCTGGGTTGGCATCCGCCCTTGGGTTGTACCGTGGCGGAGATCTTTGTGGGCTATACTCGGCCTTGTCTCAGGATGGTAAGTTGGTGGTTGAAGATATCCCTCTAGTGGTGTGGGGGCTGTGCTTTGGCAAAGTGGGTGGGGTTATATCCTTCCTGTTTGGCCCTGTCCGGGGGTGTCATCGGATGGGGCCACAGTGTCTCCTGACCCCTCCTGTCTCAGCCTCCAGTATTTATGCTGCAGTAGTTTATGTGTTGGGGGGCTAGGGTCAGTTTGTTATATCTGGAGTACTTCTCCTGTCCTATCCGGTGTCCTGTGTGAATTTAAGTATGCTCTCTCTAATTCTCTCTTTCTCTCTTTCTTTCTCTCTCTCGGAGGACATGAGCCCTAGGACCATGCCTCAGGACTACCTGACATGATGACTCCTTGCTGTCCCCAGTCCACCTGGCCGTGCTGCTGCTCCAGTTTCAACTGTTCTGCCTGTGATTATTATTATTTGACCATGCTGGTCATTTATGAACATTTGAACATCTTGGCCATGTTCTGTTATAATCTCCACCCGGCACAGCCAGAATAGGACTGGCCACCCCACAAAGCCTGGTTCCTCTCTAGGTTTCTTCCTAGGTTTTGGCCTTTCTAGGGAGTTTTTCCTAGCCACCGTGCTTCTACACCTGCATTGCTTGCTGTTTGGGGTTTTAGGCTGGGTTTCTGTACAGCACTTTGAGATATCAGCTGATGTACGAAGGGCTATATATAAATATTTTTTGATCTGATTTGATTTTAATCTCAATGCTGTGCGTTCCAGGGAAGACATCCTTCTCCCTCATGTGGTACCCTTCCTGCAGGCTCATCCTGACATTACCCTACAGCATGACAATGCCACCAGCCATACTGCTCGTTCTCTGTGTGATTTCTTGCAAGACAGGAATGTCAGTGTTCTGCCATGGCCAGCGAAGAGTTTGGATCTCAATCCCATTGAGCACGTCTGGAACCTGTTCGATCGGAGGGTGAGCACTAGGGCCATTCCCCCCAGAAATGTCCGGGAACTTGCAGGTGCCTTGGTGGAAGAGTAGGGTAACATCTCACAGCAAGAACTGGCAAATCTGGTGCAGTCCATGAGGAGGAGATGCACTGCAGTTCTTAATGCAGCTGGTGGCCACACCAGATACTGGCTGTTATTTTTGATTTTGACCCCCCCTCGTTTAGGGACACATTATTCCATTTCTGTTTGTCACATGTCTGTGGAACTTGTTCAGTTTATGTCTCAGTTGTTGAATCTTATGGTCATACAAATATTTACACAGGTTAAGTTTGCTGAAAATAAACGCAGTTGACAGTGAGAGGACGTTTCTTTTTTTGCTGAGTTCATGTATAGTAATAATAATGTTGGTAGTGTTGTTCGTAGTTCTGTTTATGCATATCCGGAGAGCAAATAGAATGTGCCCATGTTAAGGTTAATTGTTTTTGGCAAACAGTTTTGCCAATGGAAAATAATGTTTGCAAGCAGTAGTTCTGTGCTCCGCCGGGTATCATCTTGGGTCAGTGATTTTCCCTTTACCTCGGGACGTTGGCTTTTGGAGTTAGCATTCGTTGCCGTGTAGATGGGAGAGAGAGGGGAAAGTGGTCCAGCGGGCGATCAAAAAGTCTGAAACTGGCCCTGAGAGAGTACGACTGTCAGAGAAAAACCACAACACTAAGGAGGAGAAGTAGGAATAGCAGTCCCCTGCTGAGGGACTGAACACTGAGCTCCCTCAACAAGTCTCCCACCACATCCTGTTTGGGAACACAACAACAGAACAGAACTTGTACAATCTACTAGCTTTTCTCTCAGTGCACGATAGTGGTAAGGGTTATCCATTCTAATGCACTTGTGAATACACAGAGGGGGTAGGGGGATGTGGCGAACAATGAATTTGTTCCGATTGTGTCAATTATGTGTTGATTTGCCAGGAGATCTTTAATGTTAATCTGTAGGTTGACTCCCTTTGATGTCGTGTCTAATCAAATCACCATGATAGAGTAGATGGGGTATGTTCCAGTGGTCACAGCCCACAGACCTTTCATACTGTCTCTCTCTCTGCCATGCTGCCTCTACCGAATGGCACATAGTTCCCAAAGATGAAAGAGTGGCATGGTAAAGCTGTCATTAATAAGAGAACGGAAGGTGAGGCTCGCAGGGAGACTAGGGAGGGAGAGTTCTGTGGTTTAGGATCTAACGAAGAGAGAGTTGAGTCTCTGGTGTTAAATAATTTACTCCTCAGTGATCAGACCCCTATTTAATTAGCCCTTGTTCTCCTGATATAATAAGGCCCCCATCGCCAGCTGAGGTGTTGGGCTGTGAATTAGGAGGGGGGGGGACTTATATGTTCCGCTGCTAAGTTACCCCGAGGGGGGGGGGGTTCAGGTAGAGGACACAGGGACACACAGGGCCTGTTGGCTACACAACACAACACTGAGGCTAACAGTAACAACACTAACAAAGCCTCAGTGACTGTGATAACTCTGTAAACAGGTCATGTCTACCACCTCTCATGTATCCACTTTACAGGTGTTAGCCTCCTTATTGCCCTTCCTCTAAACATGTTATACAAGCATGAGTGGATGTGAATGTACATAGATCAATGTTGCTGAGCCAAGTTGTTATTGAATGGAGGACATCTGGCCGTCTTGCTGGGTATCACCGTGTTGTCTGATCCCTGTTCCCCTGCACATGATAGTGGGGTGCTCACGGTCAGTGCAACCAAGCATTTTGTTGCCCACAGAGACCCAACCGACACCACCCTGCTCTCAGAGAGCTCATTTGCTGTGCTGCTGCAGCCAAAAATAAATGTCTGAAGTGGAAAATCACACCTGATGGCCTGCTAGAGTTGGCTTTCAAGCCCCATGATGGTAGTCTGGAAGTCTTTGTACAAATCAATTTTCGGGAAAATGGGTTTATGATTAAAAAAAAAGAAAGGCCGGACAGAAATCCAGACGATCCACTGTCCTTCAGTAAAAGCTACAGGTTCAGAGCAGTGGCGGTCGGTTGTGTTAAAGATGAGGGAGGACAAAAAAAATTATGAGCATGGCCTTATTTCTATTACAGCATATTGGATGACTGTCATTCATATTCCATTTACCCAGCACAATGTAACATCAATAAGTTCAGGCTACTACATGATAGTCACATTTTCCCTATACCCATCATGAGGTTGACAAATTCAGGTATGTTTATTCCCGTTTTTTTCCACTTGCTTCCGTTTAAGAAAAGTTTTCAACAGAATCGGTGGAATGAATACACCCCTGATCACATGCAAACACAGTTATTATCATAGCAGCCACATACAAACAGCATGATCCCTTTGATCGTTGTATATACACTACCGTTCAAAGGATTGGGGTCACTTAGAAATGTCCTGTTTTTGAAAGACATTTTTTGTCCATTAAAATAACATCAAATTGATCAGAAATACAGTGTAGACATTGTTAATGTTGAAAATGACTATTGTAGCTGGAAACAGCTGATTTTTAATGAAATATCTACATAGGCCTACAGAGGCCCTGTCACACCCTGATTAGTTTCACTTGTCCTCATTATTGTCTCCACCCCTTCCAGGTGTCGCTTGTTTTCCCAAGTGTATTTATCCCTGTGTTTCCTGTCTCTCAGTTTGTCTTGTTTTCCCCAGTGTATTTATCCCTGTGTTTCCTTTCTCTCTGTGCCAGTTCGTCTTGTATGTTAGTCAAGTCAACCAGTGTGTTTTTCCCCGTACTCCTTTTGCTATTCTCTTTTTGATAGTCTTCCCGGTTTTGACCCCTGCCTGACTTAACTACTTTCCTGCCTGCCTGATCATCCTACCTTGATTCTGCCTGCCATTCGGCACCTTTTGGACTCTGAGCTGGTTTTGACCCTTTTGTCTGTCCACGACCATTCTCTTGCCTTCCCCTTTTGGATTAATAAATATTGTAAGACTCCAACCATCTGCCTCCTGTGTCTGCATCTGGGTCTCGCCTTGTGTCATGAAACTGTTGTCCTGATTAAAGACACAATAAAACTGGCCTTCTTTAAACTAGTGAAGGGAGTAGTACACAGCGTTGTACGAGATCTTCAGTTTTTTGGCAATTTCTTGCATGGAATAGCATTCATTTCTCAGAACAACAATAGACTGATGAGTTTCAGAAGGAAATTCTTTGTTTCTGGCCATTTTGAGCCTGTAAACGAACCCACAAATGCTGATGCTCCAGATACACAACTAGTCTAAAGAAGGCCAGTTTTATTGCTTCTTTAATCAGAACAACAGTTTTCAGCTGAGCTAACATAATTGTAAAAGCGTTTTCTAATGATCAATTAGCCTTTTAAAATGATAAACTTGGATTAGCTAACACAACGTGCCATTGGAACACAGGAGTGATGGTTGCTGATAATGAGCCTCTGTACACCTACGTAGATATTCCATAAAAAATCTGCCGTTACAATAGTAATTTACAACATTAACAATGTCTACACTGTATTTCTGATCAATTTGATGTTATTTTAATGGACCAAAAATGTGTTTTTCTTTCAAAAACAAGGACATTTCTAAGTGACCCCAAACTTTTGAACGGTAGTGAATATGCTTCCAAACTTGATTGGTAATATTGTGATTCCTATTTCATGACTATGTCTCTTGGCAGGTAATTTGCTAATTAAGCAGACATCACAAACATTCCATGTCATAGATATTTATGGAATATACATGTATGTCTGACTGATTTTGATCATTGAATGGATCATTTTGCATGTGATGATTCACACGATGAAAGAATGTTTAGAAGTTGTGACGAGTATGATAATTTCACTGAGAATCAACTCAGTTTTGATCAACAAGCCATGTGCATTTGTACTTACTCTTTTGCACATGTGCAATTTGCTTAAATAAATAAGAAATTCAAATCTGGTGTGAACAAGAAACTAATTGTTCAGAGATTTGAACTTATTGTTTTGAAGCGCTTGAGAAAAACTGGAACAAATGTACTCGGCTGGTGACGTCACCAGACAGTCCAAAACTCCATCCCACCAAAACAGGCTGTAATTTCAGGTGATTTTTTTAAACAGCTCTTACACTAAAGGCCATTATCATACTTTTCACAATTTCACAGTATTATTCCAACCTCATAGTGTGGAAATATACACTGAGTGTACAAAACATTAAGGACACCTGGTCTTTCCATGACGTAGACTGACTAGGTGAATCCAGGTGAAAGATATGATCTGTTATTAATGTCATTTGTTAAATCCACTTCAGTCAGTGTAGATGAAGAGGAGAAGACAGGTTAAAGAATCCTTTTTTACCCTTGAGACAATTGAGACATGGATTGTGTATGTGTGCCATTCAGAGGGTGAAGACAAAAGTTGGACAAGACAAAAGTTTTAAGTGCCTTCTAACTGGGTATGGTAGTAGGTGCCAGGAGCACCGGTTTGTGTTAAGAACTGCATCGCTGCTGGGTTTTTCACGCTCAACAGTTTCCCGTGTGTATCAAGAATGGTCAACCACCCAAAGGACATCCTGCCAACTTGACACAACTGTGGGAAGCATTGGAGTCAACATGGGCCAGCATCCCTGTGGAACCTTTTCGACATGCCACAAGTCCATGAGTCCATAGAGTCCATGCCACGATGAATTGAGGCTGTTCTGAAGGAAAGGGGGAGGTGGTGCAACTCAATATTAGGAAGGTGTTCCTAATGTTTGGTATACTCAATGCATATAAAGTACAGGAATATCATGTTTTTGACTGCACTGGGCCTTTAAGCTGGAGTCGTGTGCAGCTGGCTCTGTGAGGAGGCCCAGGTTTGATAAGCGCCACGCAGAGGAGAAAATAAGAGAAAAGTGTGCTGTGTCCTGCTGAGGTAATTTGCCTTGGGCCTTAAAGTGCTTACTTATACTGCAGGGGGACTTATACACAAGAGCTGACATGGGAGACACAGAGAAGATGGAGAGAACAGTGTGAGAAACTGGTCCAGTCACAATGGAGATTGGTGGCTTTAGCAGAGAGCGGGAGAGAGAGAGGGACTGAGAGGGAGTGAGACTGAGGCATCAGGTAGGAGTAGGGGGTAGATTAGTGTTAACAGCCTACTGGTGTTAAAACAGCTGTTCTACTGTGGCGCTATCCATCATAGCACCTTTTGCACACACACGCATGCACACGCACACACACATGCACTCTCAAGTGCTTGCACAGGGACAGACCGAAGCGCGCACACACACACCTTTTCAAACCTACACAGACATACACACCATGGCCTGTAACCGTCACACTCTCTTCTCCAACCTCTCCTGGTTAAACTTTGGCCCATTTTTATAGGAATGCTGCTGTAGTGAAGTGTACAGTAAACACCTGTGACATCTTTGCCAGTGCCAAGAGCCCACACATCAGCCAGAGTTGACAGCATGGATGCCACATGCCTGAGGGCCCTTTCCCCTCCATAATTGCATCCCATGTCAACCTGTGACATGTCAGCCTCAACCAACGCTGGAGCGCACTAATCACCGGCCAGTCCTCCTCTCCTCCACTATCTCTACCTTGTTGCTTATCACTCTCTCTCTCTCTCTCTCTCTCTCTTTTTCCCTTCTCTCACTCACTCCCTCTCTTTTCTCTGTCTCCTACTTTAGCAGCTATTACGTCTGTATTACCTCCAGCCATCAATGTGAGTCACCAATGAAGGCAGAGCTTTCTCATTAGGGCCCTTCTTTACGTTCCTGTTAATTTAGCTGTTTGTCATTTATTTTACCTGTCATTCCTACTGGCAGTTACTGGCAGTGTTGTATGCTTTGATCATTTGACTCATTTTCAGTTATTTACAAATCAAATTATGAAAAGAGGCAGCGACTGAAAATAATAACTGTCAATCTGGTCTCCCAGGACAACTGGCTGATGATTCATATTCTACCGGATGGTTCGTTGGAAATTTGGGTTAGATTTGGAAAGATAGCAACTGTAGAGCAATGTGACTGTTCATCACTGTACACCTGGGCTGATGGTAGAGTGTCTGTGTGTCACTCTTGTATATGTGTGTTGGCTTATGCTGTTCATGTTGATGTATTTGACTCTAATATTGTCTGTGATTCGGTGTGTCTGTGATTCTATGTCTGTGCCTTTCTGCGTCTGTGGTTCTGATTGTGATTCAATGTGTGTCTCTGTGCGCCTGTGATTCAGTGATTCAGTGTGTGTCTGTGTTTACAGTATGTTAATCAGTTATTCAGTGTGTGTCTCTGTGCGTCTGTGATTCAGTGTGTGTGTCCTGTGTGACATGGTTACAGTGCCTCCTGTCTTCCTCAGATTGAGGTGAGAGCAGCCAGGTGGGTCTGGGCATGTCTGGTGCCACGGTAACTGGATGTGATAGCTGGCCTCTGGGGATCTCTGCCTTAGAAGTGCTAAACGAGCCAAGCAGAGCAATCACTGTGGGTGTGTGTATCCGTGTGTGTATCCGTGTGTCTGTGTTTGTGCGTCGGTCTGCAATACTGTGTCTGTCTGCGTGTGTTTGTTGCATTTATCCCAGGACTAAATATACCCTAGAGGCTATGATAAGATAAAACCTCTATAAAGTATTAAATGTTGCCAGGTAACAAGGCTTTGTAGCGACAGATAAACACGTGGCCACTACCTGGCTCCAGGAGGATGATGCTAAGCGTAGCAGACATTCCCCATTTGGTGGTGCTGTCGGGTCAGCTGCCCAAAGGGCTCCAGTCACAGGGCTGGTGACAAGACTTTCCGGGTTTGGGTGTGTTGAGGGCAAACTCCCCCCTCACCACTCTCACCCCTTATCTCAATGTGATTCTTAGCCTGGAGCTGCACCCCCCCCAAGATTGGAATTGACTTAATTAAATGAGGGAAACATTGCCGAGGGTTCTCCCGCGAGAGGCGACATGTAGGGGTATGTGCTTGTGTGTGCTCTCTGTCCTCTTTAAACACCAGCAACCTGCCGAATGAAGCTTATGCATATAAAACCAAGCAAATCACTGTGTGTATGCGTATCCGTGTGTGCACATTTACTTATGCGTGTGTGTATACAGTATGTGTGGGTACAGTGTGTTGTTGCCGCGTGCCAGCAGAGGCCTCGGTGGTGGTGGTAAGACAGTAGAGACCAGGCAGGTTGGATGATGGTGACGGGGGGCCGAGAGGAGAGCCCACCCCGCCCCGCGCTGCACCGGTCGAGGTGAATGCCAAGGAGTCTCAGAGCCACTCCATCAAGCAGGACCCCCCAGGGGAGCACCAAGCCAATGAATTACACATTAGATCATTGTTACAGGATCATAACAGTGATCTAATTGCCAATTTCTCTTTTTAATTGAATTTGGTGGAGTGAAGAGGACAGAGAATAGGATTCCAGGGACTTTGTGGGACGACGGAGGGAGCAGATTGGAGCTGGTGTGCTGGTGTGCCGGGCCCCATAGTTAATGAGGAAAAAAAGACTGAGCGTGACATTCATCGCCAAACTAAGCGTTACGGCGGAAAATGTCAAAACCAATATTCTTCCTAATGCTTCTTGTCCTGCTCATATGAGACATAGATGATTCCGTTGAGACATAGATGATTCCGTTCAGACATAGATGATTCCGTTGAGACATAGATGATTCCGTTGAGACATAGATGATTCCGTTGAGACATAGATGATTCCGTTGAGACATAGATGATTCCGTTGAGACATAGATGATTCCATTGAGACATAGATGATTCCGTTCAGACATAGATGATTCCGTTGAGACATAGATGATTCCGTTGAGACATAGATGATTCCGTTGAGATGTAGATGATTCCGTTAATACGTAGATGATTCTGTTGAGACGTAGATGATTCCATTGAGACGTAGATGAGTCCGTTGAGACGTAGATGATTCCGGTGAAACATAGATGATTCCGTTGAGACATAGATGATTCCATTGAAACATAGATGATTCTGTTGAAACAGATTATTCTGTTGAAACAGATGATTCTGTTGAAACAGATGATTCCGTTGAGACAGATTATTCCATTGAGACATAGATGATTCCATTGAGACATAGATGATTCCATTGAAACATAGATGATTCTGTTGAAACAGATGATTCTGTTGAAACAGATGATTCTGTTGAAACAGATGATTCCGTTGAGACAGATTATTCCATTGAGACATAGATGATTCCGTTGAGACATAGATGATTCCATTGAAACATAGATGATTCTGTTGAAACAGATGATTCCATTGAAACATAGATGATTCCGTTGAAACAGATGATTCCATTGAAACATAGATGATTCCGTTGAGACATACAGTGGGGAGAATAAGTATTTGATGCACTGCCGATTTTGCAGGTTTTCCTACTTACAAAGCATGTAGAGGTCTGTAATTTTTATCATCGGTACACTTCAACTGTGAGAGACGGAATCTTAAACAAAAATCCAGAAAATCACATTGTATGATTTTTAAGTAATTAATTTGCATTTTATTGCATGACATAAGTATTTGATCACCTACCAACCAGTAAGAATTTCGGCTCTCACAGACCTGTTAGTTTTTCTTTAAGAAGCCCTCCTGTTCTCTACTCATTACCTGTATTATTAACTGCACCTGTTTGAACTCGTTACC
Organism: Oncorhynchus tshawytscha; assembly: GCF_018296145.1. Lineage (NCBI taxonomy): Eukaryota > Metazoa > Chordata > Actinopteri > Salmoniformes > Salmonidae > Oncorhynchus > Oncorhynchus tshawytscha. Next base: position 17,296,932 of record NC_056455.1, on the reverse strand, counting down.
TGTATAAAAGACACCTGTCCACACACTCAATCAAACAGACTCCAACCTCTCCACAATGGCCAAGACCAGAGAGCTGTGTAAGGACATCAGGGATAATATTGTTGACCTGCACAAGGCTGGGATGGGCTACAGGACAATAGGCAAGCAGCTTGGTGAGAAGGCATCAACTGTTGGCTCAATTGTTAGAAAATGGAAGAAGTTCAAGATGACGGTCAATCACCCTCGGTCTGGGGCTCCATGCAAGATCTCACATCATGGGGCGTCAATGATCATGAGGAAGGTGAGGGATCAGACAAGGACTACACGGCAGGACCTGGTCAATGACCTGAAGAGAGCTGGGACCACAGTCTCAAAGAAAACCATTAGTAACACACTACGCCTTCATGGATTAAAATCCTGCAGCGCACGCAAGGTCCCCCTGCTCAAGCCAGCGCATGTCCAGGCCCGTCTGAAGTTTGCCAATGACCATCTGGATGATCCAGAGGGGGAATGGGAGAAGGTCATGTGGTCTGATGTGACAGAGCTTTTTGGTCTAAACTCCACTCGCCATGTTTGGAGGAAGAAGAAGGATGAGTACAACCCCAAGAATACCATCCCAACCGTGAAGCATGGAGGTGGAAACATTCTTCACAGCATTCTTTGGGGATGCTTTTCTGCAAAGGGGACAGGACGAGTGACAACGACCTGAAACACACAGCCAGGGCAACTAAGGAGTGGCTCCGTAAGAAGCATCTCAAGGTCCTGGAGTGGCCTAGCCAGTCTTCAGACCTGAACCCAATAGAAAATCTTTGGAGGGAGCTGAAAATCCGTATTGCCCAGCGACAGCCCCGGAACCTGAAGGATCTGGAGAAGGTCTGTATGGAGGAGTGGGCCAAAATCCCTGCTGCAGTGTGTGCAAACCTGGTCAAGAATTACAGGAAACGTATGATCTCTGTAATTGCAAACAAAGGTTTCTGTACCAAATATTAAGTTCTGCTTTTCTGATGTATCAAATGATGATTCCATTGAGCACAATCTGGAGGAATAATGAATCTACAGCATGATAACATGTGTTGTCATTGTCAGGACGTCATTAAATCAGTTTTACAACCAAACACAAACCCCGAATCCTTCCACTCACATGACTGCCCTCAATTCTCCATTTAAAATGTTGATGATCAATCTTAACGGAGTACCCCTTGGCCAGGTCAGTGCTACAGTGCACACTGCCTCCTCTCAAAGACGCTGCTGTCCTACCTATCCTACAGGCCTGGGATCAGTTTCCGTGTTGGCCCCCAGGGCTAATGGCCTTAATGGAACCTGTGGGGTGCTGTTCTGTGACTTGGGATATGATAATTGCCATTTTCCTCCGTCTGTGTCCGTGGCCCCGCCACCCCCAGCGCTGCACAGCCAACCCGACTCTAAATGAGCTTGCCACTGTTTTCTGATTACTGCCCAGTTAAATAAGATGAGATAAGTTAGAACCACATCTCTCCCCGAGCCGAGCTTGAGAGCTGACAACTCCCATACATCTGCCAGCCAGGGCTATGGCAATTGAGATGGGGTCGGGGGAGGAGTAATTTGTGTACTTGTGTGAATATTCTCTGTGTGCGTGTGCGTGTGTGCACGTGTGTGTGTGTGTGTGTGTGTTTATGCATGTGTGTGTGTGTGTGTTTTGGAGCTGAGGGTGGTGTGGAGGGGATACCTACCTCTCTCTCTCTCTCTCTCTCTTTCTCTATTTCTCTCTGTTGTTGTTCAGTACCTGTCATTGATGAGAAGCCAAGGAGAAGCTTCAGCTTGAAGCTGTCATTGGCCCTCTGTATCTGTCTGCCTCCCTTTATCACTTCCCCCCTCCTTTCTCCACCTCTTCTTATTTATCTCCCTCCCTCCCTGACTGTGATGTGGATGCAGCGTGTGAGCAGCAGCCAGTGAGCGTGCCTACGTTAGCAGTGTGTGCTGTTGGAATCCATGCAGCGGCTAACTGTACTGCCTCTTAAATAGGAGCAAACAGACTCATCGCTCGTGACTCTGACACCACTGAGACCAACGCTCCCTCTCCCGGACTGACAGGCCAATCGCAGGACACCCCTCACTCTCTCAGTCGCTCTCTCTCTCTCACTGATTCTCTCTCTCGCATTCATTCCTTTGCTCTCCATCTCTCTCTCTGTCTGTAGCTAAGTCTCTCTACCACACCTTGTCCAGTGCAGAGGAACAGAAAGCCCCCTGCCCAGCCCAGGGATAGCCAGACCGCTGAGAGGATGAAACTCTGACAAGCCGACAGACCGCAGGGAAACGAGCACAACTGTGAGTACAACAGTCCTTTCACCTCTCAGTCACAGGGACTTAACGCTGACACACACACGCATGTGTGCAGAGCATGCTCACACACAAACACATACATAGCTACCTAACTTGATCCTCTTATGTGCTGTGTCTTTGTCTCTCACAGGCAGACTATTTTACTAAGGGAAGTGTAGGAGTGTGTGTATGTGGAATTGAGTGTTAGTATGTAACTTATATGTATTTGTATAGCATACTTTTACTGTATCACTGTATACAATATTGATACTTGCACTCTTTATACTATCTACACTATTCTCTGACTCACTGTCATACATGTGATGATACATATGGAACAGGACTCTTTTAGCTCGGATGATTCCAGCTATAGTGGTGAGAGTATTTTGACAGATCTTTAGTAATGTTAGAAACTGAGGTCTCTTGAATGCTTTGGGGATTTATCTGCTCTTGCTGTCTCCTTCTATTGGCAATAAAGGCATGGTGAAAAACATATCAGGGTAGCATACCCCTTTTATCTCATATCTTAAACGTCTAAGCTGGTATAAGCCAATAGATGCCTAGGGGTGAAAAAAGGGGCGTTCATTCTTTCAACCGCTGAAGAATCCCAAGCAATTCCACTGCTTATTGTTTAGTGCTCAGCTAGGGGATGTCTGGGCTGGGTGCAGATCTGTACTGATGTCACACACATTTTTTTGATTATGCTTCTGGTTCATTTCTGGCTGAGGCGATTTCCTATTTCCTTCTCCCATTTGGAGCAGGGTGAGTATAATGTGATAGCGGCTGACACGCGGGGTAATACCGTTCGGAGGACACAGATTGCATTTCCCCTGGAGAATACTCCCGCTGTATTAAAGACACAACAAGGCTGCTCTGCACTTGTCATCAGCTCCAGTGGTAATGCAGGCAGGGGAGAGCCAGGCGTGGTGTCTACAGCCCTGCTCTCCTTTAAACACATCCAATTGGCCCTAATGCCACAGTCTGACTCACAGCAGCATGCTTGGGATGGGGAACAGCTTACAGTTTACATCACATGTGTTACGGTGTTATGCCCGGGCTTTTCTACTCCAGCTTTAACAAAAGGGACAAGAACTGGAATTCCCATGGACAGTTTAAAGTTTATGTACCATAGGACCATGCATGTATTCTCTGTCCAAAATGTGTTTAGGTTGGACTACAGTATCCTGTTACAGGATTATAACAAATCTATGTGTAATGGTCCTCTTGTAATATCTTGAATGTAAACGAACTGTTGTAGAATAGGTGTGTTGTATTGACACACATGACCAGGTTAGGTCTTTAATTGTTATGTTTTTTGGAAATCTACATTTCACCATAGACTCGAAACGGTTTACATTTCACATGGCATAGAAAGTGTCAACTAATCCCAGAAGTGTCAGCTAATCCCAGAAGTGTCAGCTAATCCCAGAAGTGTCAGCTAATCCCAGAAGTGTCAGCTAATCCCAGAAGTGTCAGCTAATCCCAGAAGTGTCAGCTAATCCCAGAAGTGTCAGCTAATCCCAGAAGTGTCAGCTAATCCCAGAAGTGTCAGCTAATCCCAGAAGTGTCAGCTAATCCCAGAAGTGTCAGCTAATCCCAGAAGTGTCAGCTAATCCCAGAAGTGTCAGCTAATCCCAGAATCATTAGACTGTGAGAGAGCACTTAGATGTCATACACATGTTTGGCATGTGATGAACACTCCCAGAAAGAATGCCTTCAGGGAAAGAACTGAGAGATCAGAGATCGATGGCTCCAAGGACAGAGAGAGAGAGAGAGGGAGAGAGAGAGAGAGAGAGAGAGAGAGACTCACTTCCCCTTTCAGCATGTCCTCAAAAAAAGCCTGAACCCAGTGTTTTTGGTAAACTTCACAGAAGCATCCTCTTTTAGAAAAAACAACAACAGCTCTTCCTCAGTGTGTGCTTTGTTCTTGCAAGGCCCCACTTTACCTCCCACTTATGTGACAAGGAGGGCGTAGGATCAATACCTATCAAAGGCCCTGACGTCTGAGTGGCCTACATAACAGTCACCAGAGCCTCTGAAAACCCAAAGAAGGTTACCTGAGACATCCTCAGAGGTACAGTATGATATTCAGAACACCAAGAGACTGCCCAAAAAAACCTCCCGACAAGAGTCCTTTAAGCTTTCTCAACTAATATAACTTTCATTTTGGAATTTGCCTGCAGCTTTCATGCACAATTCATAATTTATTTTACTGAGAAGTTGGTAATGTTCCTGGTAACACTAAGGCATTTTTCCCATTTCTTTTCTCCCTCATTATTTTCTTAGAGGAAGATGTTTATGGAAAGCAAATTGCCTTATGTGCTGGAAAACATTTAGTTGCATACATCTACATTCTTATAAGCAGACAGACTATCAAAAAGAAAGCTTTATGTATTCCTTCTTCAACCTTGGGACATCATTTTCATAACTTGAGCTGTTATTAAAGCACTTTGGAAGGCTGGTTCAAGGAAAAAGCCAATTCTTAAGTGAATGCCATTCTCTGTGTATTATTTATGTGTTCTAACAGCATCTTCCATTTAAGGGTACCACAGGGTTCAATTCCCGGGCCGACTCTTTTCTCTGTATATATCAATGATGTCGCTCTTGCTGCGGGCGATTCCCTGATCCACCTCTACGCAGACGACACCATTCTGTATACTTCTGGCCCTACCTTGGACACTGTGCTAGCTAACCTCCAAAAGAGCTTCAATGCCATACAACACTCTTTCCGTGGCCTCCAACTGCTCTTAAACGCTAGTAAAACCAAATACATGCTTTTCAACCGTTCGCTGCCTGCACCCGCCCGCCTGACTAGCATCACCACCCTGGACGGTTCCGACCTAGAATATGTGGACAACTATAAATACCTAGGTGTCTGGCTAGACTGTAAACTTTCCTTCCAGACTCATATTAAACATCTCCAATCCAAAATCAATACTAGAATCGGCTTTCTATTTCGCAACAAAGCCTCCTTCACTCACGCCGCCAAACTTACCCTCGTAAAACTGACTATCCTACCGATCCTCGACTTCGGCAATGTCATCTACAAAATAGCTTCCAACTCTCTAGTCAGCAAACTCAGCAGTCTATCACAGTGCCATCCGTTTTGTTACCAAATCACCTTACACCACCCACCACTGCGACCTGTATGCTCTCGTCGGCTGGCCCTCGCTGCATATTCGTCGCCAGACCCACTGGCTCCAGGTCATCTATAAGTCTATGCTAGGTAACACTTCGCCTTATTTCAGTTCACTGGTCATGATAACAACACCCCCCCGTAGCACACGTTCCAGCAGGTATATCTCACTTATCATCCCCAAAGCCAACACCCCATTTGGCCGCCTTTCCTTACAGTTCTCTGCTGCCAGTGACTGGAACGGATTTCAAAAATCACTGAAGTTGGAGACTTGTATTTCCCTCACCAACTTTAAACATCAACTATCTGAGCAGCTTACTATCTGCACCCATGCATAGTCCATCTGTAAGTAGCCCAACCAATCCACCTACCTCATCCCCATACTTTTTAAAATTGTATTTACTTTTCTGCTCTTTTGCACACCAGTATCTCTACTTGCACATCATCATCTGCTCATTTATCACTCCAGTGTTAATCTGCTAAATTGTAATTATTCGCTCCTATGGCCTATTTATTGCCTACCTCCTCATGCCTTTTGCACACACTGTATATAGACTTTATTTTTTCTACTGTTTATTGTGTTATTGGCTTGTTTATTGTTTACTCCATGTGTAACTTTGTGTTATTGTCTGTGTCACACTGCTTTGCTTGACCTTGGCCAGGTCACAGTTGCACATGAGAACTTGTTCTTAACTAGCCTACCTGGTTAAATAAAGGTAAAAAAAGCAATAAGGCAAGAGGGGGTGTGGTATATGGCCAATATACCACGGCTAAGGGCTGTTCTTAGGCACGACACATCGCCTGGACACAGCCCTTAGTCGTGGTATATTGGCCATATATCACAAACCCCAGAGGTGTCTTATTGCTATTATTAACTGGTTACCAACGTAATTAGAGCAGTTTTGTCATACCCGTGGTATACGGACTGATATACCACGGCTGTCAGCCAATCAGCATTCAGGGCTTGAGCCACCCAGTTTATAGTAGTGATTAGATCACTGGTAACCGGTACCAGTCATTTTGGGTATGGCTGTGGTAGTCTTTTCACTCTCTCTAGGCTTAATTACACTTTATGCATGAGGTGCGTTGGTTGGGGGAGTGTTTTAGACCACAGCAAAGTCTAAGTAGATATGTCGGCCTCAAATCATTGGCCAGAAGTATTCAACCATGGCTGGATGTAAGGGAAAGTATATTCACGGGGTACATCAATGTTGCATTCTTGACTCGTTTAAACATTCAGATGTGCTGATTAAATTATTACTCACTCAAGGGTTCTGCTCCTTGAGCTTTCTGGCTGTTTTTCCATTTATTTTCTGAATTCTCAAGCAGACCTTTGGGTATTGGGTATCAGCAATTACAAAACTTTTAATAAGCAGGCAACGGTATCTCCACATATGCCAACTTCTTACGGTATAAGTATAAGCTGCTGGGGATTGCTGTTAGGCCTACATGTTTTGCAAATATGTGCTAGCTTGATTTAGTTAATTTACCACTCGGTTTTCTCTCTCTGAGAATCATTGTAAGATTGGTTCACTAGAGTTACTTTTAGGTTCCATAATAAATATTTGAATGTTATGTTTGACATTTTGGTGAAGATGGTATATTAGTCTCGCCCAGACAAGATGTATGGTTTACACACTCTCTGCAACAAAGCAATATGGTAAACAGAAACTGAAGGAAATTGTTATTTTCCACTGCCATGAGACAACAAAAACAGAATTGAGTTGTTTCCTTTAACAGAGCTTTGAAAGGTAGTTTCTCTGCAGACCCTTGTGAAAAATATGCTAATTATAGGGCAGGGAGCCACTGAGGAAATGAAAAGCATTACCATACAACTTAATTTGCAACATTTTGGAGGTCGCTTATCAGGAGGGAACAGAATTAGTTCTATCTCGCAGAATAACTTCAATGTAGGCAGGAACATGCCCCAAAGTCTTCCCGGGCTCTGTCGCAAACATGCTCTATGACTACGTTGTTTATTTAGTCCATTTCATTAGAAAGTTTTACGGGCCCTGCGTGGGGTTTTGTGGGCCCAGCCACCCCGTATACATTTAATCAGCCTGTCCCCCAGCGTTAACCTTCATACCTCACCTTCCCCTTTCATTGTCAGTCTCTCCAGGGTCACACAAAGTAGCATCAAATATTTATGATATTAATAACCCCTAAATAAATCTTCTCTGCGATAGAGCAGTCCATTCCAGTTAATAAAGTGGTGAAAGAGAAATAAGAGGGTGATCCTCAGGTGAGAGCGGGCAGACACTCATCGCCACAAAACAGACCCAACAACAGAGGGAGATACCACAACAGAAACAACAGAGGGAGACGAAACAACAGAGGGAGATACCACAACAGAAACAACAGAGGGAGATACCACAACAGAGGGAGATACCACAACAGAGGGAGATACCACAACAGAAACAAAAAGAACCAAAGCGCTTTTCTGTTATCTTATTGTAGTCTGGGGAAAGACAAATGTTACCAGCAGGTCGTTTTGATGTTGGATTTGAGAATCTCCGGTCCCTAGGGGGTCTTCTGCATTGACAGACTACAAATATACACGTGCACGCATGTGCGCACACACACACACACACACACACAGAGACACACACAACAAAAAAGCTGTTTAGCATTGGAGCCGATTGAGGCAGGGCACAACATTAATTATGTGTTTTTCAGCTGAGGTCTGGTGACAGTGATTAGAGTTTTTTTTTTGGAGAGTGGCGAGCACGCGGCCTAATGAGGAAAGAGCTTGCCTCACTACAGAGTGACCATGCGCTTGATCAGCCTGGTGTGTGTGTGTGGGTGTGTGTGTGGGTGTGTGTGAGAGAGAGAGACTGTGTGGTGTTCCTCCAGGCTGCGGCTGGAAGATATAGAGATAGTGAATATGACAGGGAAGAGGGTGTTGGAGAGCAGGGGGATCACTGAACTCATATTAGTCTGGAGTCAGAGTTGAAACACCCAGTGAAAGGTCCTTTACGTAATCAATGTTTAACTGTGTCCTAATGTGATGATTAATATTAGTTTATTGGTCTGCGCCCCTTTGGCTTCGCACTGGGGAAGCAGCTTGCCCGGCTTGAATAGGTCACTACATTAGCCAATCAATACGCCGTGGTGTAGAGCTATTTTTTTTTAGGTGAGGGAGCTCAAAATGTAAACGACATCATCATTTCCTTACCGACAGATGTAGCCTATAGAATACGTAATTCTAGATAATATAATTCTATACTAAAAAAAATATAGAAGGAACATTCAATTTCAAAGATTTAGCTGAGTTACAGGTCATATAAGGAAATCAGTCAATTGAAATATATTCATTAGGCCCTAATCTATGGATTTCGTCCCACCCACATGTTGGGGAGCCTGGCCCAGCCAATCAGAAAGATTATTTTTCTTTATTACAGACATAAATGGATGTATTATGCTCACTAACAGGGATGTAAACAAATTTGTGCTCAACATTTTAGAGAAGTAAGCTTTTTGTGCTTACGGAACATTTCTGGGATCTTTTATTTCAGCTCATGAAACATGGGACCAACACTTTACATGTTTCGTTCAGTATAGTTAGACTATTCCAGATCTGGAAAAATGATCCACCTACCATTGTTACTATGAATGGTGGATAGGGGGCAGGATAGACACTTAGACAGGTAGACTATACTGACCTGCGGGATAGTAAAAGTTAGCACACGGAAAAGTGTAGTGCATAAGGGAAGTACCTAAACACCTGATATAGGGTATGTGGATGCAAGCACATGACGAAATGTGGCTAGGATGGAAGACATTATATAGTAAAACCTGCAAAAGAGAGAATGTAAACCGAGGAAAAACACACTACCCTCCCCTGTCCCAAATAAAAAAACACACAACTATCCCCACAGCAAAAACAAAATGTGACAATTTTGGACCACCCCTCCCCCCAGTAAATTGCGATCTGTCCCTTAAGCAGTGGTCTCAACTCGCGTGGCACATGTTCTCCCCTACTGTGAACAATGTCCCCAAAGCCATTGATGGTGGAGGCGCACAGGAGGGAGAAGAATTGGCACAGGATGCAAATGTCTTCTTCCCCGAATCCCAGAGGAAGAGGCTCTGGCCAGCCTGATCCACTGTGGACGTGCCTTTTAAAGCTTGTGGTTGTGAACAGGTGGCTTCTCATGGTGTTTATGATAGGAACTGCTTGTGATTTATTTTTCAATGTTCTGATTGGCCAAAGTGGTCACGCCTCTGACAGGCTTTCGCAGTGCACACACATAGCTTACAGTTCTTCATCATTCTCGCCACTGCCAGAAAAAAGACGGGGAAGAAACTACCATTTACATCTGGGCTGCTATACATAGACTCTTTATTTTGTTTAACATTCTATGGTTTTCATAGCATTTTAGTGGTCATTAAATATAATTGATTTAGAATTTATCAGAATACATTTTCCAGAAGTAGTTTTACCAGCACCGTGTATTCTCAAATTGAAAAACGTTGAGAGAGTGCCGCTCCCCCGCGCTCCGGCAACATTACAACCCTGTCAATACGCCGGGATATCTGTTTGGAAAAAGGACCGAGGCGAGCTGCTGTTCCTTGGGAGAGAATTCTAAATGTCTGTGGCCAAACATCTGCATCACTAATACAGAGATATACAGTGTGCTATACTTGTACGTTACATTTAGACTAGGGGGAGCACTCTATTTTTCGTATTCATACATCATTAATATTCACATTTCTTGTATTCAGAAATGTGTGTTGAATCTCTAGATTTTCAATTTCACCCTCTTCTTAAATCTTACTTGATCTGCATGTATCATGGTGAATTTCCAATTCCCATGGGATTATTGATGTGTGTGTATGTGGGAAGATAATGCGAGTATATCATGCAGCAACATTTTGGACCCGAACCATCATTTTATTTAGACAGAACAAAATCTGCAGACATTTTTGGAACTAGATGACATGGTTGAAAATGGTCATTTCATCTGAAGCACTGGTCCAGCACATCAGTCCTCCAGTATCATCCGCCCAATCACATTTGTGAAAAAGCCAATGCTGGTGTGCATCTGACTGATACTGTGTCCATTTGTGCACCAGGTTGGATTTAGGCATAACACGTCATTTTCCACACCATTTTGTCTGAAAAGTCGATTACTCTGCCTCTGCAGCCATGGATGTGTCTGGATTGAACATTTATTCTGCATGCTGCCAATAAAAGTCATAGAGGCCGGCTTCCATCAGTGTAATGATATTTCAGCCCCAGTATTAGTTCAGCACTGTTTTACACAGCAGTTTCTGCTCAATTAAAAATAGTCCATATTTAAATGCAAAGAAAATCAGTCGCCTGGCGATCCGTGTGCATTCAGATATGCTGCAGAATGGTTAAGATATGAAGTTTGAAATTGAGTTTTTAAGCACCCCAATGCTCCACGCCTTTAGAGTTAGTTAGAAGAAGGGGGACCGTTCATTTGTAGCTGTGAAATGTTCCTTTGACGTTATTGATGTAGAATAGATTAACCTTTAAAAAGGTAAGTAAGTGAAATGTGAAATAATTCATTGAGAGTCAGCCATGTAGCAAATGTGATTTTCGCCAGCAGAAAGACCTGGTAGACCATTACCCACAAACACAGTGGAAAAAATACCTGGTAGACCATTACCCACAAACACAGGTGAAAAAAGACCTGGTAGAACATTACCCACAAACACAGAGGAAAAAAGACCTGGTAGGCCATTACCCACAAACACAGAGGAAAAAAGACCTGGTAGACCATTACCCACAAACACAGAGGAAAAAAGACCTGGTAGAAAAAAGAGGAAAAAAGACCTGGTAGAACATTACCCACAAACACAGAGGAAAAAAGACCTGGTAGACCATTACCCACAAACACAGAGGAAAAAACCCACAAACACCTGGTAGACCATTACCCACAAACACAGAGGAAAAAAGACCATTACCCACAAACACAGACCTGGTAGAACATTACCCACAAACACAGAGGAAAAAAGACCTGAGGAGACCATTACCCACAAACACAGAGGAAAAAAGACCTGGTAGACCAGACCACAAACACAGAGGAAAAAAGACCTGATAGACCATTACCCACAAACACAGAGGAAAAAAGACCTGGTAGACCATTACCCACAAACACAGAGGAAAAAAGACCTGGTAGAACATTACCCACAAACACAGAGGAAAAAAGACCTGGTAGACCATTACCCACAAACACAGAGGAAAAAAGACCTGATAGACCATTACCCACAAACACAGAGGAAAAAAGACCTGGTAGACCATTACCCACAAACACAGAGGAAAAAAGACCTGGTAGAACATTACCCACAAACACAGAGGAAAAAAGACCTGGTAGAACATTACCCACAAACACAGAGGAAAAAAGACCTGATAGACCATTACCCACAAACACAGAGGAAAAAAGACCTGGTAGACCATTACCCACAAACACAGAGGAAAAAAGACACCTGCATTGCTTGCTGTTTGGGGTTTTAGGCTGGGTTTCTGTACAGCACTTTGAGATATCAGCTAATGTACGAAGGGCTATATAAATAAATTTGATTTGATTTAGAACATTACCCACAAACACAGAAGCGTGTAGGAGAAGGCTGGGGCTGGGGGCTCCACTCTGCTCTGTTTCTAAGGCCTACAGTACGAATAGCACATTTTGGATCTAAATTGCCAGTCAGTGCTTGGGAAATAAATTCCAGATAGTGTCAGCCCCTGTGTGCTGGTCGTTTGGAAGTTCCGTGTCCTTCCCTCCCTCGCCACTCTCTGGCTTTATTTAGCTGGAGCTGTCATTTCCCATAAATCCTTGGGAGGAGGCGTCCGTCAGGGCTGCCAGTTCCCCTGTGTGGAGCATCTGTAACAGGGGAGGGAAGTGACAGCTCTGCCGGGGAGCTGCCGGGACGCTACCAGGTCTGTTCCATCACACCAGGGCTCCACACAGCCATCTCCACTTCTCCCTATGAGGCCTCCCTACACAGGGACATAACAAACACAATATCCCAGGACTTCAGAACAATTCACTAGCTGCAACTCAGAAATGTCAGGGAATATGGATTTCTATAGTGGTAATTGTGATGTACAGTATGTAAACATACCGTATTTATTTGTATTCAGTGTAGTATTAATGTTCTTGTGTTTGATAGGTAAGATCTCTAGAAAGACCTCATTTGGTTATCGGTGTAGGTAGCATGTACTGACATAGATTTGAATTTCTAGATAGAATGCAGTGTATTAGTCCATTTTCTTGAGAATATTGTGTCTTTAATCATTCGAGAGACTGAGTATAATCCAAATGACAAGACATCACACTGCTCTTTTCATAAAATCATTGTTGAAATACCATTATTGTCATGGTTGTCGTAAGAACGGGACCAAGGCGCAGCGGATGTTGAGTTCCACATATTTATTTCAAAAAGTGAAACTTAAAGCGAAAACAATAAATCAATAAACGAACAACAAAACGTGACTATGTGGTGCACAGGAACAAACACAAAATAATATCCCACAAAGCAGGTGGGAACAGGGAACCCTTAAGTATGATCCCCAATTAGAGACAACGAACATCAGCTGCCTCTAATTGGGAACCCTACCAAGAGCACCAACATAGAAATATATAACCTAGAACACCCGATAGTCACGCACTGACCTACTACACCATAGAGAACCAAGGGCTCTCTATGGTCAGGGCGTGACAGTACACCCCCACCCAAAGCTGCAGACTCCTGCCGCAAAACCTGAAACCAAATGGGAAGGGTAGGTGGTTGATTAGTGTCGGTGGCGGCTCCGTTGCAGGTCGTAGCCCCCGCCCAGACCCCGGATCCTGTCATCGCGCCCGGGCTGAATGCCGTGCCTGGACTGGGCATCGGCACAAAGGAGGACTCCGGCCATGGACCTGGGTTGGACGCCGTGCCTGAACTGTGTACCGACGCAGAGGAAGGCTCCTGCCCTGGAGCGGGACTGGACGCCGTGCCTGAACTGTGCACCGGTGCAGAGGGAGGCTCCTGCCCTGGAGCGGGACTGGACGCCGTGCCTGGACTCTCCGGACCGTTGACCCTCGCTGGAGGTTCCGGACTGTGGACCGTCGCAGGAGGTTCCGGACTGTGGACCGTCGCAGGAGGTTCCGGACTGTGGACCGTCGCAGGAGATTCCGGACTGTGGACCATCGCCGGAAGCTCTGGACTGGGGACTGTCGCTGGTAGCTCCGGACTGTGGACCGTCGCCGGAAGCTCCGGACTGGGGACTGTCGCCGGTAGCTCCGGACTGGGGACCGTCGCCGGAAGCTCCGGCCTGTGGACCGTCACCGGAAGCTCTGGACTGGGGACCGTCGCCGGAAGCTCTGGACTGTGAATGCGCACTGGAGGTCTAGTGCGTGGAGCTGGTACAGGTGGCACCGGACTGGTGACACACACTTCAGGGAGCGAGTTTCGGGAGCAGGCACAGTACGCACCGGACTGGGGAGGCGCACCGGAGGTCTGGTGCATGGAGCCGGCACAGGTGGTATTGAACTGGTGACACGCACTTCAGGGAGTGTGGGGAGTGGGCACAGGACGTACCGGACTGGGGAGGCGCACTGGAGGCCAGAAGTGTGGAGCCAGACCAAGTTGCACCAGACTGCTAACCGGATCCCCTGGTCAGATGTTGAGCAGAACACACTTGCACAACATCTCTCTCATCTCTCTTCTATCTTCCCCAATGCCTCCCTGACCATCTCTGGCACTTCAGGGCGAGTGCAGGAAACAGGCACAGGACGTACCGGGCTGGGGACACGCACTTCAGGGAGAGTGCGAGGAGGAGACACAGGACATACCGGACTGGGGAGGCGCACTGGATGCCAGATGCGTGGAGCCGGCCCAGGTTTCACCGGACTGATGACACGCTCCTCCAAACGCCTGCGTTGCCGCATACTCCTAGCCAGCTCCATTCTCCGGTATCCCTCCTCACACTGTTCCATCGACTCCCAGGCGGGCTCTGGTACTCTCCTTGGGTTGACCGACCACCTCTTTATCTAATCCCAGATGTTCTCTGGCTCTTCCCTCTGCTCAGCCGCCAGCTCCATGTGCCCCCCCAAAACATTTTGAGGGGGTTTCTGTGGCCGCGGTCCCCGGCGCCGTTGCCGTCCTTCTTGCGTCCTCTGCGACTCCTGCCAAGGAAGGGTCTCCTGTCCTTCCATGATTTCTTCCTAGGTCCAACTTGTTTTCCCATCGCTGCTTGGTCCTTGGTTGGTGGGATATCCTGTCACGGTTGTAGTAAGAACGGGACCAAGGCGCAGCAGATGTTGAGTTCCACATAGTTATTTCAAAAAGTGAAACTTGAAGCAAAAACAATAAATCAATAAACGAACAACGAAACGTGACTACGTGGTGCACAGGCACAAACACAAAACAATATCCCACAATGCAGGTGGGAACAGGGAACCCTTAAGTATAATCCTCAATTAGAGACAGCGAACATCAGCTGCCTCTAATTGGGAACCATACCAAGAGCACCAACATCGAAATATATTACCTAGAACACCCCCTAGTCACGCCCTGACCTACTACACCATAGAGAACCAAGGGCTCTCTATGGTCAGGGCGTGACAATTTGTAATGCTTGTCGTCTGGGGAAGGAGAGGAGGACCAAGG
Organism: Oncorhynchus tshawytscha; assembly: GCF_018296145.1. NCBI lineage: Eukaryota > Metazoa > Chordata > Actinopteri > Salmoniformes > Salmonidae > Oncorhynchus > Oncorhynchus tshawytscha. The sequence continues at coordinate 17,281,901 of NC_056455.1, read as the reverse complement.
TGCAGCGTGGTAAGTGTTCATATTATTTAATGAAATATGCAACACTAGACAAAACAACAAACACGACAAACAAACAGTCCTGAAAGGTGAAACAAAAACACTAAACAGGAAACAACCACCCACAAAACACAATGGAAAACAGGCTACCTAAATATGGTTCTCAATCAGGGACAACGATTGACAGCTGCCTCTGATTGAGAACCATACCAGGCCAAACACAGAAATAGAAAATCATAGACAAACTAACATAGACAACCCACCCAACTCACGTCCTGACCATACTAAAACAAAAGACAAAACAAAAGAACTAAGGTCAGAACGTGACACAATTACATATTTCAACAAGCATTTGGGAGAATAAAACAGATGTACAGATGTAGGATCTTAATTTGAGACAGTTTGCTACAGCAGGAAAATAATCCTGCAGCAACAGGAAATGTGAATTATTATGTGGATTATAATTAATGGGCAATTTTGTAGGGGTTGATACATTTTTCGTAAGCGAATATCAAGTCTGAAATTTCAAAGTGGAAATTACAAACTTCAGCAGCCTTTTTAAACCTCAATGACACTACAAGTTTTACATTTCCTGCAACAGGGTGATCAAATGAAGATCCTATATCTGTAGGCCCTAGCAAAGGGACAGTAGGCAGCAAACCTGTTATTAACCAGGTGTGTTGCCTAGTTAACAGTATGTGAACCTGGTCTGCACTTGTTGTACTGCACATGTCATCCTTGACAAGTCAATAAATGTCCATGGCTAAACATTTTACTGACACAAGGTCACTGTATCTGTCAATTGTCATTTCACATGGAATAATTGTTATATTATTATATTTATAAATGTCGCTTAAAAATGTTTGTGAGGTGAATTATTTTTCCTTCTCTCATTCAGCTGTCAGCGCACATGCTCCATCATTTTCGCTCCAGGAAATTAGAAAGGAAAAACGTTTGACAGCACAATTTCACAAAACACCGCCACGCTATCATTTCATTTTCTCCCAGACATTTTTTCCCTTTATTTATTTCATTATTGTTTTTTGAAAACAGACAGAGCGATAACAGCGGTCACTTTTTGGGTCATTTATCCTTGTTGCCGTGGCGCCGCGCTTTGCTCTCACCTTCTACAGCTTTAACCCTTTAACCCCTGGCCTACGGTGAGTAATTAGCTCGTGTGTCTTTGTCCTCTAGAAGCTGGTGAGACAGTCGCCCTGACTAGATAAAACCAGCTGATTAGCCCGTAAGCAGCTACACTATCGCACCATCAAAAGAGGAGGATTATATGTGGGAGATGACTGAGATGAATAGAAGGACAAGGACCAGCTATTTCTCCTAGTACCTAGGTTAGATCCCTGATCCACTCTGTCTGGTGTGTTCTGTGATTGAACCACTGTGTCCCTCTGGGCTACAAACCTTAGATGTCCACTGGTTCCTCCATGCCGACGTAATGCGGAGGAATAAACACACAACACATAGCTAACCTTCCGTTACTGCTGGTGTGTTTCTGCTAAGGACACACGGCTTTGCCCTCATTGTCCTTCCTCAGGCTGAAACGCTGTGACTGTTGTGTGAACAAGGCAGAGAGGTTGTCTGACCTGCCGTCATGCAGACGTGCTGGTTGTACATCACCAATGTCGGCCGCTGATGGCTGCTTATCTCCCAGGTATCGATTGGAGAATCACTGCGCGGGTGGACCAAAGCAGCACAGCCAATCAATTGGGGCATTTCATTCTCCTTGAAGGTCTGCCTTTTGATCCTCAGATTGGTTGCGTTCGCTGCCTGCGATACTGTGTGCTGTTTTGTTGTATTGGGTATTATGAAAAAGAGTGGGTGGAGAGTGACGAGCACTTCTGTTTTGGCAACCTGCTGCGCAGCACTCCACACGGAGGATGTGTGTGGCATATGTGTGAGGAGGATCCTGGTGTGTTTTACCCCGGCCTCAATGCATAGCACCTTGAGATCCTCGCTTTAGAGGTTAATGTGTTACAATTCCAATTTAATTGGAAGAAATTATTTGACATAATTTCATTATTGAGGGATTTGGAGGCCAAGGTTCATCCAAACATGGAGCTTCTCTGGGTAATATCCTGCTGCCAACTACTGTTCATCTGCTGTGGTTTTACTGACGGCTTTTCCCCTCCCAAGTCAAACCTCTGTCTACAATGAAGGAGATGGAGCCTTGTTGCTGGTGGCCCTGGGGCTGTGGAACACTCTTCTTTGCTCTGTCCCATCTCAGACTCACTGTCTCTCAGGCTTCACTAAACACTCCTCTTCTCAGATCATCTTTCACTTAACCTCTACGGTTTCTTTAATTCATTCTCTCTTGGTCTTAGTTTTGTTTGTCCATCTATTGGACTGTTCACTGTTCATAGCTTGGCGTAGTGATTGTGTGTTGCAACGCTTATCATTCCTCTCATGTCCTGGAACACATCTGTGTACATATGGAGCAGCCTTGAGACTGAAATACCAAAATGTAGAATTTATAATCATAATTATTATCAAAGCAGTGAAAAAGTATAAAAAGTATAAATTACCTACAGCACATTTACACCTCTATATTTTTGTATGTTTTCTAGCATTTTCTTACTATGGTAAAACTGTATTAGTATCATTATAACCATTGTTATATTGATAAATTATTACCATTGTTCTGTTGATACATTATTACCATTGTTATATTGATAAATTATTACCATTGTTCTGTTGATACATTATTACCATTGTTATATTGATACATTATTACCATTGTTATATTGATACATTATTACCATTACCATATTGTTTTGTTGTGAAATAGAATAGGTCGGTTGTAATTGTCTGATGATTCTCATTCAGCCTGTCTAGGATATTGCATCAGATTGTGGCCAACATGTCTTTGTTCAAAACCAGGATGCACAAATGTTTTATATCACAATACTGACAACAGGTTAATTTCACTATGCTTAATTGAGCAGTGCTGAAGGCCAGATGTTTTAAGGGAAAGATCCTACCATATAAAACCAGAAGTCATTTGAATCTGGGAGAGCGAGGGAAACCAAACTTTTCTCTATAATTCACTTTTAGAATGGAAGATGAACAAAAGCCTGTTATGCCTGTTTTGTGTGATTCTGCCGGCTCCACAGAGTTGACTGTTTGCATAATATCTTCCTCATAGGTCTCCTTAACCTTTGCAGAAGGTTTATTGACTCTGGATAACCTTGCACAGAGCTAGCAGAGGGAGGACAGGAGATGATGAGCACGCTGAGGGAAGGGAAGGCGGCCCGGCCCACATTTAGCCTAGCTTCAACCCACCCACCCACCCCCGCCCGCCAGCCAGCAGAGCTCTGCACAGCTACACCTCAACCAGCTCTCTCCCAGCCTGACCTTTGCCTTCTGATCTCTGTTACCATGGAGAAGCCCACAATACTGTGTGTTCTAGCGCTGAAGACGTATAATAGTGTAGCACAATGTGCCTTTAATATACTCCCCACTGCAAATGTATGAGGAAGAATGGACCAGAGAGAGAGAGTTGGAGTGAAAGCGGGAGAGCAAGTGAATGAATTGTGCAGCTGAAGGTTGAAAATGGTGGACAGTCTAGAGCTGCAAGCCGCTGCAAAAAGGCTTATTATCTCTTTTGTCCAGAGGAGTTCCTAATGGTTGTCTCGTTCAGAGGGGCCTACACAACGTCAATTTCCTTGGTGTATAATAATTCAGGAAGAATTCCGATTTTGTTGGATTTTGATTAGATTTACAATTATTTTGGTGAAGTGAAATCGAAACTAAATGATTCCATGTTCTCTGAAAAGCTTTCAAACAGAATAAGCTAGCATTCACATCAAAACATGAGCCATTTTCTAACCAGCATGACATGTTCTACGCAAATAGGTATTGGATATTTTATAGAGCATCGCAGTAGTCCTTGGAAAAAAGATATGGATGGTTACATCAGCTCTCCTGGAAATATATCATCAATAGATGATGATTTCTGGTTTATATAATAACAACCAGGAAGTGATTAATGTCTGGTCTGTGGGCAGCTTTGCATCCTATTACAAATGTTTTGTACCAGTAACCTGTGTGGGAGGGAGGCTGGAGGTGGGTCAGGAGTAGAGACAAGACAGAGCTGTCGAGACACAGAGAACCATCCCTCACTCCTGTAGTGGTTAAAGGGCATCCAGGCTCTTAAAGAAGACATTAGCATTTAGATTTGAGACTCTCCCCTCCCCTAACCTCCGTAGAGGGACAGTGGCTGGGGTGCATCGCCAGCACACACTACAGACTTTTAGGCCTTGAGTAGGCCCAAGTGGCAGCTCCCAGCTCCCTTCACCTGATCAATCTCTCAATAGGCCCAGATTGCTTTGGATGACCTCCTTGTGATGGGGTAGGATTGGCCAAGCTGATGCTCTCCAATCGATAGCAGATGGCATCATGGCTCATCAACAATTAAGTGCTTTTAATGGAGGTCAGGCCAGGGAAAAATCTATTCATTTTCATTTGTAAATTGCAGTATGACAATATTCTAATCAAGCTACATTGGAATCAGATAACTGAGCCTCTATGACCCCCCCAAGTTGACTGACTCTTACTCTCTCTCCATCTATCTATCTCTCTTTCTCTCTCCCCATATCTCTCTCTGATCATTTGTATTCATGAGTATGCTGAATCCAATCCATATAGACATTTGGCATCACGCATGCCTATAAATGTACACATTTCACATCAGATAAAGACAAACTTTACCTCATGGTGTCATTCAAATTTTATGTCAGGCCCTTTTTCAGATGCATCTCCTCAATGTCCCTCAGTCAGGGTGATGTCATTCCATGCTCCTTTGCCAAGGCAGCTCAGCTCACTCAGAGAAACGCCCTTCCACATGTTTCACCTCATTAACCGATGATTGAAAAGATGACAAATATGACATGTGCAATTTATTATCTTAATGAATTCACTCTCCTCTGTCAGAGACAGGTAGGGCAGCGGAGCTGTGGACTCGACGGTTTGGTGAGATGTCGTGATTGTAGGAAAGTGAACACGGTGTGGAATGCTCTGAGTAGTAGAACAAGGCTGCTTTTTTCCATCTCTCTATCCATCTCCCATCAATTTGTCTCAAATCAAATCAAATTGTGTTTGTCACATGCGCCAAATACAACTGGTGTAGACTTTACCGTGAAATTCTTGTTTACGAGCCCTTCTCAACGATGCAGTTTAAAAATAATAATAAGAATAAAATAGTAACACAAGGAATAAAATAAAATACACAAGAATGGAGTTATATACAGGGAGTACCAGTACCAGATCAATGTGCAGAGGTACGAGGTAGATATGTACATGAAGGCCGGGTAAAGTGACGAGGCATCAGGTTAGATAAAAAGATAATAATAAGAGTAAATAAAGAACAGAGTAGCAGCAGCAAATTATGAGTATAAAAGTGTGTGTGTGTGTGCGTGTGTGTGTGTTTGTATTGTGCCGGTATGCGTGTGTGTTATGCATGTGTGCGTATGTAGTGAATATAACCACAGTAATATGCACAGAGGGGATATTTTCATCACTGCAATTGGAATGGAATGTGGCCGTCCGTTGTGATTGTGCACAGACGAACCTGGCTGCCCTTGTACCTAGTGCATGTCGTGAGGGAGGCCATGCAATGCCCATGGTGTGTGAAGACTTTGAATAGTGGAGAGAAGGGGCAGGTCCGGGGGACACTGTCTGCGCAGAAGGCATCGTGCTTGCTGAGCTGTGACCAATCCAATGGGCACTGGAGATCGCTGCACACCTTTTCAAATGGATTATGCCCTTTCTTTTCCACAGAGTGAAATTGCCAAAAAGGTATTCTGTCATTGTTGTCCTGAATGGGAAATAGGTCACAGCCATTATAGAAATATTCAAGTCAAGGATACTGACAATGAAATAGAAATATGTGTGTTTTTGTCTGCTCTGAAAGCACTGGAAAGGTGTAGGACTCTGTTTAGAGGGGAATTTGTAGCCTCATCAAAGGTCTGTTGTAGCCTCGTCAAATGTAGCTGTGAAGTGTATCAGTGAATGATTGAGAATAATCAGTAAAGCGTGGCAATGGTATAATCCTCCACAGGAAAGACAAGCACCCCGTCCCCTTCAACCCCCTGTCTTTTTCAGTCTGAAGTGTCCCCATTGATTTATCACTATTCTATTTTTAGGTGCATGAAACGGTAATTGATTCATTGGAATTAACAATGACTCATGTGTAGCTAACATCAGAGATATCAGAAGCTATATTAAAACTTCTTAGGGCTGCAATCCTGTTAACGGGATCGATATGACAACAGCCAGTGAAAGTGCAGGGCGCCAAATTCAAACAACAGAAATCTCATAATTAACATTCCTCAAGCATACAAGTATTTCACACCATTTTAAAGATACACTTCTTGTTAATCCCACCACAGTGTCCGATTTCAAAAAGGCTTAACAGCGAAAGCACCACAAATGATTATGTTAGGTCAGAGCCAAGTCACAGAAAAACACAGCCGTTTTTCCAGCCAAAGACAGGAGTCACAAAAAGCAGAAATAGAGATAAAATGATTCACTAACCTTTGATGATCTTCATCAGATGATACTCATAGGACTTCATGTTACACAATACATATACATATGTTTTGTTCGATATAGTTCATATTTATATCCAAAAACCTCAGTTTACATTGGCGACATGTTCAGAAATGCCTCCAAAATATACGGAAAAATTGCAGAGAGCCACATCAAATAACAGAAATACTCACCATAAACTTTGATGAAAGATACATGTTTTACATAGAATTAAAGATAAACTTTTTCTTAATGCAACCGCTGTGTCAGATTTCAAAAAAGCTTTACGGAAAAACCAAACCATGCAATAATTTGAGGTCGGCACTCAGAGCCCAATCAAGACAAAAATATATCCGCCATATTGTGCAGTCAACAGAAGTCAGAAATAACATTATAAATATTCACTTACCTTTGATGATCAGAATGCACTCCCAGGAATCCCAGTTCCACAATAAATGTTTGATTTGTTCGGTAATGTCCATCATTTATGTCCAAATAGCTATTTTTGTTAGCGCGTTTGGTAAACAAATCCAAAATCACGAAGCGCGTTCACTAAAAGCAGACAAAATGTCAAAATGTTCTGTAACAGTCAGTAGAAACATGTCAAACGATGTCTTGAATCAATCTTTAGGATGTTTTTAACATAAATCTTCAATAATGTTCCAACCGGAGAATTCCTTTGTCTTCAGAAGTGCGATGGAACAGAGCTTGCACTCACGTGAACGCGCATGATCAGCGCATGTTCAGGTCATGATAGACCTTACTCAATACCCTCTCCTTCGGCCCCACTTCACAGTAGAAGCATCAGACAAGGTTCTAAAGACTGTTGACATCTAGTGGAAGCCGTAGGAAGTGCGGCTTTCCATATCCCAATGTGTATTCAATATGCGATGAGTTGAAAACCTACAAACCTCAGATTTCCCACTTCCTGGTTGGAATTTATTCTCAGGTTTTTGCCTCAAATCAAATCAAATCAAATCAAATTTTATTTGTCACATACACATGGTTAGCAGATGTTAATGCGAGTGTAGTGAAATGCTTGTGCTTCTAGTTCCGACAATGCAGTAATAACGAGCAAGTAATCTAACTAACTATTCCAAAAAAAACTACTGTAATACACAGTGTAAGGGGATAAAGAATATGTACATAAGGATATATGAATGAGTGATGGTACAGAGCAGCATAGGCAAGATACAGTAGATGATATCGAGTACAGTATATACATATGAGATAAGTATGTAAACCAAGTGGCATAGTTAAAGTGGCTAGTGATACATGTATTACATAAGGATGCAGTCGATGATATAGAGTACAGTATCAACGTATGCATATGAGATGAACAATGTAGGGTAAGTAACATTATATAAGGTAGCATTGTTTAAAGTGGCTAGTGATATATTTACATCATTTCCCATCAATTCCCATGATTAAAGTGGCTGGAGTAGAGTCAGTGTCATTGACAGTGTGTTGGCAGTAGCCACTCAATGTTAGTGGTGGCTGTTTAACAGTCTGATGGCCTTGAGATAGAAGCTGTTTTTCAGTCTCTCGGTCCCAGCTTTGATGCACCTGTACTGACCTCGCCTTCTGGATGGCAGCGGGGTGAACAGGCAGTGGCTCGGGTGGTTGATGTCCTTGATGATCTTTATGGCCTTCCTGTAGCATCGGGTGGTGTAGGTGTCCTGGAGGGCAGGTTGTTTGCCCCGGTGATGCGTTGTGCAGACCTCACTACCCTCTGGAGAGCCTTACGGTTGAGGGCGGTGCAGTTGCCATACCAGGCGGTGATACAGCCCGCCAGGATGCTCTCGATTGTGCATCTGTAGAAGTTTGTGAGTGCTTTTGGTGACAAGCCAAATTTCTTCAGCCTCCTGAGGTTGAAGAGGCGCTGCTGCGCCTTCCTCACGATGCTGTCTGTGTGAGTGGACCAATTCAGTTTGTCTGTGATGTGTATGCCGAGGAACTTAAAACTTGCTACCCTCTCCACTACTGTTCCATCGATGTGGATGGGGGTGTTCCCTCTGCTGTTTCCTGAAGTCCACAATCATCTCCTTAGTTTTGTTGACGTTGAGTGTGAGGTTATTTTCCTGACACCACACTCCGAGGGCCCTCACCTCCTCCCTGTAGGCCGTCTCGTCGTTGTTGGTAATCAAGCCTACCACTGTTGTGTCGTCCGCAAACTTGATGATTGAGTTGGAGGCGTGCATGGCCACGCAGTCGTGGGTGAACAGGGAGTACAGGAGAGGGCTCAGAACGCACCCTTGTGGGGCCCCAGTGTTGAGGATCAGCGGGGAGGAGATGTTGTTGCCTACCCTCACCACCTGGGGGCGGCCCGTCAGGAAGTCCAGTACCCAGTTGCACAGGGCGGGGTCGAGACCCAGGGTCTCGAGCTTGATGACGAGCTTGGAGGGTACTATGGTGTTGAATGCCGAGCTGTAGTCGATGAACAGCATTCTCACATAGGTATTCCTCTTGTCCAGATGGGTTAGGGCAGTGTGCAGTGTGGTTGAGATTGCATCGACTGTGGACCTATTTGGGCGGTAAGCAAATTGGAGTGGGTCAAGGGTGTCAGGTAGGGTGGAGGTGATATGGTCCTTGACTAGTCTCTCAAAGCACTTCATGATGACGGATGTGAGTGCTACGGGCGGTAGTCGTTTAGCTCAGTTACCTTAGCTTTCTTGGGAACAGGAACAATGGTGGCCCTCTTGAAGCATGTGGGAACAGCAGACTGGTATAGGGATTGATTGAATATGTCCGTAAACACACCGGCCAGCTGGTCTGCGCATGCTCTGAGGGCGCGGCTGGGGATGCCGTCTGGGCCTGCAGCCTTGCGAGGGTTAACACGTTTAAATGTCTTACTCACTTCGGCTGCAGTGAAGGAGAGACCGCATGTTTCCGTTGCAGGCCGTGTCAGTGGCACTGTATTGTCCTCAAAGCGGGCAAAAAGTTATTTAGTCTGCCTGGGAGCAAGACATCCTGGTCCGTGACTGGGCTGGGTTTCTTCCTGTAGTCCGTGATTGACTGTAGACCCTGCCACATACCTCTTGTGTCTGAGCCGTTGAATTGAGATTCTACTTTGTCTCTGTACTGGCGCTTAGCTTGTTTGATAGCCTTGCGGAGGGAATAGCTGCACTGTTTGTATTCAGTCATGTTACCAGACACCTTGCCCTGATTAAAAGCAGTGGTTCGTGCCTTCAGTTTCACACGAATGCTGCCATCAATCCACGGTTTCTGGTTAGGGAATGTTTTAATCGTTGCTATGGGAACGACATCTTCAACGCACGTTCTAATGAACTCGCACACCGTATCAGCGTATTCGTCAATGTTGTTGTCTGACGCAATACGAAACATCTCCCAGTCCACGTGATGGAAGCAGTCTTGGAGTGTGGAGTCAGCTTGGTCGGACCAGCGTTGGACAGACCTCAGCGTGGGAGCTTCTTGTTTTAGTTTCTGTCTGTAGGCAGGGATCAACAAAATGGAGTCGTGGTCAGCTTTTCCGAAAGGGGGCGGGGCAGGGCCTTATATGCGTCGCGGAAGTTAGAATAACAATGATCCAGGGTCTTTCCACCCCTGGTTGCGCAATCGATATGCTGATAAAATTTAGGGAGTCTTGTTTTCAGATTAGCCTTGTTAAAATCCCCAGCTACAATGAATGCAGCCTCCGGATAAATCGTTTCCAGTTTGCAGAGAGTTAAATAAAGTTCGTTCAGAGCCATCGATGTGTCTGCTTGGGGGGATATATACGGCTGTGATTATAATCGAAGAGAATTCTCTTGGTAGATAATGCGGTCTACATTTGATTGTGAGGAATTCTAAATCAGGTGAACAGAAGGATTTGAGTTCCTGTATGTTTCTTTCATCACACCATGTCACGTTGGCCATAAGACATACGCCCCGCCCGTCTTCTTACCAGAAAGATGTTTGTTTCTGTCGGCGCGATGCGTGGAGAAACCCGCTGGCTGCACCGCTTCGGATTGCGTCTCTCCAGTTAGCCATGTTTCCGTGAAGCAAAGAACGTTACAGTCTCTGATGTCCCTCTGGAATGCTACCCTTGCTCGGATTTCATCAACCTTGTTGTCAAGAGACTGGACATTGGCAAGAAGAATGCTAGGGAGTGGTGCACGATGTGCCCGTCTCCGGAGTCTGACCAGAAGACGGCTTCGTTTCCCTCTTTTTCTGAGTCGTTTTTTTTTTTTTTTTGGTCGCTGCATGTGATCCACTCGGTTACACTGGTTGTAAGGCAGAACACAGGATCCGCACGCGAAAAACATATTCTTGGTCGTACTGATGGTGAGTTGACGCTGATCTTATATTCAGTAGTTCTTCTCGGCTGTATGTAAAGAAACCTAAGATGACCTGGGGTACTAGTGTAAGAAATAACATGTAAAAAAACAAAAAACTGCATAGTTTCCTAGGAACGCGAAGCGAGGCGGCCATCTCTGTCGGCGCCGGAAGTACGGAAGTCTGTCGGCGCCGGAAGTGCCATATGAGTTATGTTATACTCACAGACATCATTCAAACAGTTTTACAACTTCCGAGTGTTTTCTATCCAATGCTAAGAATAATATGCTTATATTAGCAACTGGGACTGAGGAGCAGGCCGTTTACTCTGGGCACCTTTTCATCCAAGCTACTCAATACTGTCCCTGCAGCCATAAGATGTTCTGCTCTGAGAATCAGTCATATCAACTCCCCTATTATTTATAACATTGTATTTCTCCTACTGCATAAACACACTCACTGTTAACTGATGACATCGCTCATTAAAGTGGTAGCGACCCCTTTTAGTTAATGCTCAAGTCCCCTGCTCTGTCTCAGCCCACCCTCTTTAGAACCTGAGAAAACCAACAAACCCTCCACTGAATTACTCTTATTTCCCTATGTTCTAGAGCCACCCACTAGCAGAGAGTTGGTGGGTACAGCGGAGGAAGGGGGTATTGCCCACGCTATCCATGAGGGTTGGCAGCAGACTGGGTAGCGGGGTTGGCTTGTCATGCCTCTCTGCTGTCTCGGGTGTCATTTGATCGCAGCGGTGGTACTGGGGGTGTTCCGTGATCGGCAGGGATTAGGCAGACCGACACAGCAGGTCACGGCTGTATCGGTGGCAGCCATGGAGGTAATCCCTGTGTGCCTGCCTCAGGACACTGCTGTGGCTCTGCCTGACTCTCTCTCTTCATATGGAGCTGTTTGTCTGGGTTTTGTTTGGTTGTGTACCACCTCTGCTGGCCTCCACAAGGTGGGCCCCATGTTCACTACATGGATACTGAGAGCCTGTCCCTACGTAACCATATTATCTAAACACCATGTTAACAGAATCAATGCAGTGCACTGTCCCTTCACCCAGTATTGTGTCATCACTGAATGGAATTATGATTCAATTCACCTGAAACATGACTGAAACATGGTGGTGGCAGCATTGTGCTGTGGGGATGTTTTTCAGCAGTAAGGACTAGGTGAAAAGTCAGGATCAAGGCAAGGATGAACAGAGCAAAGTACAGAGAGATCCTTAATGAAAACATGCTCCAGAGCACTCAGAACCTCAGACTGGGGCGAAGGTTCCCCTTCCAACAGGACAACGACCCTAAGCACCCAGCCAAAACAACGCAGGAGTTTCTTCGGGACAAGTCTCTGAATGTCCTTGAGTGGCCCAGCCAGAGCCCGGAATTGAACCTGATCAAACATCTTTGGAGAGACCTGAAAATCGCTGTGCAGAAACACTCTCCATCCAACCTGAGAGAGCTTGAGAGGATCTGCAGAGAGGAATGGGAGAAACTCCCCAAATACAGGTGTGCCAGCTTGTAGCGTCATACTCAAGAAGACTCGAGGCTGTAATCACTGCCAAAGGTGCTTCAACAAAGTACCGAGTAAGGGTCTGAATACTTATGTAGATGTAATATTTCAGTTTTTTATTTTAATACATTTGTAAAAAGATATTTGTTATTATAGGGTATTGTGTGGAGATTGATGAGGATGTTGCCATGTTTCTGTCGATATTATGGAGCTAAATTGGAATATTTTTCTGCGTTTTCGTGACTGTGATTTCTCAGCCAAACCGGAAGAACAAACGGAGCTATTTCACCTAAAAAAACAATATTTTTGGAAAAAAGGAACATTGGCTATCTAACTGGGATTCTACGGAGTGAAAACGTCTGAAGCTCATCAAAGTTAATTTAATTTGATTGCTTTTCTGTGACCAAGTTACCTGCTGCTAGCTGGACATAATGCTATGCTAGGCTATCGATAAACTTACACAAATGCTTGTCTTGCTTTGGCAGTAAAGCATATTTTGAAAATCTGAGATAACAGGGTGATTAACAAAAGGCTAAGCTGTGTCTCAATATATTTCACTTGTGATTTTCATGAATAGGAATATTTTCTAGTAATATTTATGTCCGTTGTGTTATGCTAATTAGTGTCAGTCGATGATTACGCTCCCGGATCCGGGATGGGGTGTATCAAGACAAAATGGGGAAAATGTAAAGGAGTCTGAATACTTTCCGAAAGCACTGCAAATTGACTGATTTCCTTATATGAACTGTAACTCAGATCTTTGAAATTGTTGTATTTTGCGTTATATTTTTGTTCAGTGTAGATTCAGACATGTATACATCTTTGATTGTTTATTTTAGTTTACAGCATGTAATTGATTCTCACTTAATCTGTCTTAATAGCATTAGCAATAATCTAAATGAATATTACGATACTATTGATGCAATATGTTGATTTGTTTAACAACGCATGGTAGCAAGGCACTAGACATTTTCAGATACATATTTTCAATATTTACAACTTGTTGCAGAGAAACATACACCTCCGTTCAGAAGTTTAGGGTAATCAAATTGATCAGAAATACAGTGTAGACATTGTTAATGTTGTAAATGACTATTGCAGCTGGAAATGGCATATTTATATTGGAATATCTACATAGGCTTACAGAGGCTCATTATGAGCAACCATTACTCCTGTTTTCCAATGGGACGTTGTGTTAGCTAATCCAAGTTTATAATTTGGATAATTTGGGGCGGCAGGTAGCCTAGTGGTTAGAGTCAGCATTTGTGGGTTTGATTACAGACTCAAAATGGCCAGAAACACATCAATTTCTTCTGAAACCCGTCAGTGTATTCTTGTTCTGACAAATGAAGGCTATTCCAAGGAAAGAAATTGAAGATCTCATACAACACTGCGTACCTCTCCCTTCACAGAACAGGTCAAACTGGCTCTAACCAGAATAGAAAGAGGAGTTGGAGGCCCCAGTGCAAACTGAGCAAGAGTGTCACGGTTTTCCTCCTCTTCACTCTAGCAGCTCTGGACAGACGGGAGACTCTAGCAGCTCTGGACAGACGGGAGACTCTAGCAGCTCTGGACAGACGAGGCGCACTGTAGGCCTGGTGTGTGGTGCCGGTGATGGTGGGCTGGTGCGTGGAGGTGACACTGGATAGACCGAACCGTGCAGGCGCACTGGAGCTCTTGAGCACCGAGCCTGCCCAACCTTACCTGGTTGAATGCTCCCGGTCGCCCTGCGAGTGCGGCAAGGTGGAATAGCCCGTACTGGGTTGTGCAGGCGAACCGGGGACACCATGCATAAGGCTGTTGCCATGTATGCCGGCCCAAGGAGACGCACTGGAGACCAGATGCGTAGAGCCGGCTTCATGGCACTTGGCTCGATGCCCACTCTAGCCCGGCCGATACGAGGAGCTGGTATGTACCACACCGGGCTATGCACCCGCACTGGGGAGACCGTGCGCTCAACCACACCGCTTGGTCCTGTTGTGGTGGGTGATTCTGTCACGGTTTTCCTCCTCTTCATCTGAAGAGGAGAGGCGAGAAGGATCCGAGGAACAATATGCAGCGTGGTAAGTGTCCATGGTTCTTTTAATAAGAAAATCTCAACATGAACACAACTACAAAGCAAGAAACGTGAAAACCCGAAACAGTCCCGTGTGGCACAAACACTGACACAGGAAACAATCACCCACAAAATACCCAAAGAATATGGCTGCCTAAATATGGCTCCCAATCAGAGACAACGATAAACACCTGCCTCTGATTGAGAACCACTCTAGGCAACCATAGACTTACCTAGACAACTAAACTGAACACAACCCCATAAATCTAATAAACCCGTAGACAAGACAAAACACAATAAATCACCCATGTCACACCCTGGCCTAACCAAAATAATAAAGAAAACAAAGATAACTAAGACCAGGGCGTGACAAAGAGGCTAAGTACATTTGAGTGTCTAGTTTGAGAAACAGATACCTCACAAGTCCTCAACTGGCAGCTTTATTAAATAGTACCCGCAAAACACCAGTCTTAAAGTCAACAGTGAAGAGGCAACTCTGGGAAGCTGGCCTTCTAGGCGGAGTTCCTCTGTCCAGTGTCTGTGTTCTTTTGCCCATCTTTTTTTATCCCCCTTTTCTCCCCAATTTCGTGGTATCCAACTGTTAGTAGTTACTATCTTGTCTCATCGCTACAACTCCCGTACAGGCTCGGGAGAGGCGAAGGTCGAAAGCCATGCGTCCTCCAAAACACAACCCAACCAAGCCGTACTGCTTCTTAACACAGCGCGCATCCAACCCAGAAGCCAGCTAGACCAATGTGTCGGAGGAAACACCGTGCACCTGGCAACCTGGTTAGCATGCACTGCGCCCGGCACGCCACAGGAGTCGCTAGTGCGCGATGAGACAAGGACATCCCTAGCGACCAAACCCTCCCTAACCCAGACGACGCTAGGCCAATTGTGAGTCGCCCCGAGGACCTCACCGGTCGCGGCGACAGAGCCTGGGCGCGAACCTATGGTGGCACAGCTAGCACTGCGATGCAGTGCCCGAGATCACTGCACCACCCGGGAGGCCTCTTTTGCCCATCTTAATCTTTTCTTTTATTGTCCAGTCTGAGATATGGCTTTTTCTGCAACTCTGCCTAGAAGGCCAGCATCCCGGAGTCGCTCCTTCACTGTTGACATTGAGACTGGTGTTTTGCGGGTACTATTTAATGAAGCTGCCAGTTGAGGACTGTCTCTCAAACTAGACACTCTAATGTACTTGTCCTCTTGCTCCCACTCCTTTTTCTATTCTGGTTAGAGCCCGTTTGCGCTGTTCTGTGAAGGGAGTAGTACACAGCGTTGTACGAGATCTTCAGTTTCTTGGCAATTTCTCGCATGGAATAGCCTTCATTTCTCAGAATAAGAATAGACTGACGAGTTTCAGAAAAAAGTATTTGTCTCTAGCCATTTTGAGCCTGTAATCGAACCCACAAATGCTGATGCTCCAGATTCTCAACTAGTCTAAAGAAGGACAGTTTTATATCTTCATCAATCAGAACAACAGTTTTCAGCTGCGCTAACATAATTGCAAAAGGCTGTTCTAATGATGAATTTGACTTTTAAAATTATAAGCTTGGATTAGCTAACACAAACGTGCCATTGGACACAGGAGTGATGGTTGCTGATAATTGGCCTCTGTAGGCCTATGTAGATATTCCATAAAAAATCAGCCATTTCCAGCTGCAATAGTCATTTACAACATTAACAATGTCTACACTGTATTTCTGATCAATTTTATGTTATTTTAATGGACAAAAAAATGTGTTTTTCTTTAAAAAAACAAGAAAATTTCGAAGTGACCCTAAACTTTTGAACGGTAGTGTATATCACCTCCTCCGCTAAAACATTTTCTGCCAAAGAAAAAGGAAAAGGGAACATTTTCATCTATCACAATAGCGCAAGCCCAGACACAGTAAAGACAAACCAAGGAACATCCGGATGCTCAGGGGAGCATTAAAAGTTTTCTGTAGTCCTTGGCAAAGTAATGTGGGATGACAGTGAGGGAGGATAGAGGGAGGGAGGAGTTGCTTCCTGGTGGCACCTGTTCACCCAGGCTGTGAGACAGAGCGGTGGCCTTCCGTCCAGGAGTGTGACTTCCTTCCCCTTGGCACACTGGGTAATAGAGATCAGTAATTGGGAGCTATAAATCCTGGCTGCGGACAAGGTAGGTCAGAACAGGCTGATTACTTAGGCATTACAGTAAATCTAAGTAAGCCTTGAATTGAAATATTTGGTGAGGTAGATTCTCATTATGGGGGTGAGTGCATGTATGCGTTTGTGTGGAGTGGTAGGGGCCAAGGTCCTCCTCTCGTCCTCCTCCTATTATGACATTATGCAATGCTCCAATGCCCTCGACCACAAGTCTCGTAAACTTCGCAACAAATGTATTTTTCTCATCCCTGTAGTTTTATATGATTTTTGGGGGGATTGTCAGAAAGCAGCCGAGGGCCCTCCTGGAGTTCTAAAACCTTTCCAAAGAACTGGCTCTTCAGAGCATTAAGGATATCTCCGTATGTTGCACATTCACTGCAGGTCTAGTGCTAGAGCTCTGTAACAACTACTATTGCATCCTTCAACACAACAAAACTCCCCGATCTGTTTATTATTTGTTTAATCTGTAGCTACATTATATACACTACAGTTGAAAAGTTTGGGGTCACTTAGAAATGTCCTTGTTTTTGAAAGAAAAGCTAATTATTTGGTCCATTAAAATAACATCAAATTGATCAGAAATAAATTGTAGACATTGTTAATGTTGTAATTAACTATAGTAGCTGGAAACGGCAGATTTTCTTTACGGAATATCCATATACTGTAGGCGTACAGAGGCCCATTATCAGCAACCATCACTCCTGTGTTCCAATGGCATGTTGTGTTAACTAATTCAACTTTATAATTTTAAAAAGCTAATTGATCATTAGAAAAGCCTTTTGCAATTATGTTAGCTCAGCTGAAAACTGTTGTTCTGATTAAAGAAGCAATAAAACTGGCCTTCTTTAGTCTAATTGACTATCTGGAGCATCAGCAGTTGTGGGTTTGATTACAGGCTCAAAATGGCCAGAAACAAATCATTTTCTTTTGAAACTCATCAGTTTATTCTTGTTCTGAGAAATGAAGCCTATTCCAAGGAAAGAAATTGCTAGGAAACTGAAGATCTTGAACTACGCTGTGTACTTCTCTCTTCACAGGACAGCGCAAACTGGCTCTAACCAGAATAGAAAGAGGAGTGGGAGGCCCTGGTGCACAACTGAGCAAGAAGCCAAGTACATTTGAGTGTCTAGTTTGAGAAACAGACACCTCACAAGTCCTCAACTGGCAGCTTCATTAAATAGTACCTGCAAGACACCAGTCTCAATGTCAACAGTGAAGAGGCAACTCCGGGATGCTGGCCTTCTAGGCAGAGTTCCTCTGTCCAGTGTCTGTGTTCTTTTGCCCATCTTAAACTTTTATTTTTATTTGCCAGCCTGAGATATGGCTTTATCTTTGCAACTCTGCCTAGAAGGCCAGCAACCTGGAGTCACCTCTTCACTGTTGACGTTGAGACTGGTGTTTTGTGGGTACTATTTAATTAAGCAGCCAGTTGAGGACTTGTGAGGCGTCTGTTTCTCAAACTAGACACTCTAATGTACTTTTCCTCTTGCTCAGTTGTGCACCGGGGCCTCCCACTCTCTTTCTATTCTGGTTAGAGACAGTTTGCGCTGTTCTGTGAAGGGAGTCGTACACAACGTTGTGCCATATCTTCAGTTTCTTGGCAATTTTGCACATGGAACAGACTTCATTTCTCAGAACAAGAATAGACTGACGAGATTCAGAAGAAAATCTTTGTTTCTGGCCATTTTGAACCCACAAATGCTGATGCTCCAGATAATGTATATAAAAGTATGTGTACACGCCTTCAAATTAGTGGTTTCGGCTATTTCAGCCACACCCGTTGCTGACAAGTTTATAAAATCAAGCACACAGCCATGCAATCTCCGCAGACAAACATTGGCAGTAGAATGGCCTTACTGAAGAGCACAGTGACTTTCAACGTGGCACTGTCATAGGATGCAACTTTTCGAACAAGACAAGTTCATCACATTTCTACCCAGCTAGAGCTGCCCCGGTCAACTACAAGTGCTGTTATTGTGAAGTGGAAACGTCTAGGAGCAACAACGGCTCAGATGAGAAGAGGTAGGCCACACAAGCTCACAGAATGGAACCGCCAAGTGCTGAAGCGCACAGCGCTTAAAAATCGTCTGCAACACTCACTACTGAGTTCCAAACTGCCTCTGGAAGCAACGTCAGCACAATAACTGTTCATGAAATGGGTTTCCATGGCCTAGCAGCCGCGCTCAAGTCTAAAATCACCATGTACAATCATCTAGCAGTCTGACGGTATAATCTGGGTTTGGCATAGTGCCAACTGTAAAGTTTGGAGAAGGAGCAATAATGGTCTGGGGCTATTTTTCTTCATTCGGGCTAGGCCCCTTAGTTCCAGTGAATGGAAATCTTAACACTACAGCATACAATGACATTCTAGACAATTCTGTGCTTCCAGCTTTGTGGCAACAGTTTTTGGAATACCTCCGTGTACAAAGCAAAGTTCGTACAGAAATGGTTTGTCGAGATCGGTGTGGAAGAACTTGCCTGGCCTGCACAGAGCCCTGACCTCAACCCCTTTGAACACCTTTGGGATGAATTGTAACCCCGACTGTGAGGCAGGCCTAATCTCCCAACATCAGTGCTCGACCTCACTAATGGTCTTTTGGCTGAATGGAAGCACATCCCCGCAGCAATGTTCCAACATCTAGTGGAAAGAGTGGAGGCTGTTATAGCAGCAAAGGGGGAAACCAACTCCATATTAATTCCCATGATTTTGGAATGAAATGTTTGACGAGCAGGTGTCTACATAGTTATGGTCATGTAATGTATGTTAAGTGAGGATGTATCTCTCATTGAACAAGCTTTCAAAGTGATGACCTTTTATTGAAAGTGAATTGAACGTTTAGTTGGTGAAAATGCAACTTTCTGCCATGTTTCATTGGTTGGGTCTTTGAGTTTAATCCACTTCCAGCTCATAAGTGACTAGAGGACTATGGAAGGTGAATTAGGGAGCAGAGCCTGCAGTATTCTCAGCATTCTCTCCAGTTCAGAGTGTGACTTAGTGGATTAGAGAAACAGCCTCCTCTCTCAGCCTCCTGAGGCATGCTGTATGTGGCCTTTATTTTTCATGATACAACTGCATTGGAAGTGTATCGACTCGTCCATATTGGGAGGCCTTACTCCTAAAGGTTTTAGTTCTTAGTAACGCTATATAACCTAGCATGCTTGGTCCTTTGATTTAAAGTCATCTATTTTTGTTTAAATGCTCACAAAAATCAGTAACTAGTATGCGTAATAGCTTTGCTGAATCACGAATAGCATTATCGGGCTCCCGAGTGGTGCTGAGATCTAAGGTACTGCATCTCAGCGCTAGAGGCATCACTACAGACCCTGGTTCGATTCCAGGCTGTATCACAACTGGCCGATATTGGGGGTCCCATAGGTAGGTGGACAATTGGCCCAGTATCGTTAGGGTTAGGCCGTGGTAGGCTGTAATTGTAAATAAGAATTTGTTCTTAACTGACTTGCCTAGTTAAATAAAATAAAAATAAAAATAATAAGCAAATTCATCAAATGAATACACCAAACATTTGGTCCTCTATAAATATATATAAATATATAATATTTATATATGTACTGTATATAGGCTATATGACAAATGGATGGTGTGGTGACAGTGCAAAGCCCTGCAGTGTGAAGTGTTGCCACTCAGAGAAACACTCCGGCTAGCGTCATCCCTCTTCTCCTGAAACAGCATGCTACTCCACTTAGCAGCCTCCATTTGGGGTGGCAGAACAAACACTGTTTTAGCACTTTTATCTTAATGCACTGCACAACTCTGGAGCACTGAAGGCATGATTATTGTACAGAGACAAGAATGGCGTGCATTTAAAGCAAGGACTTATTTAAATAAAGACTTACTGCCAACCAACCACCCCAGCCTCCTAGAGGGAGAATTAGTTTGTCTGTCTGTGCATTTCCTTAGCTTGTTTTCAATGGACTTATTCCGAAAGTCCCTTTTCTGTCACACTGATTACGTGGATACTTATCCTGAGTGAAATTGCAATGTTCTGCTGAATGTATTCATTGTAGAGTAGGGACTGTATCTTCCAATTTATAGACTATCTTTTCATCCCTTCTGTCGGCTAGTTTGGCTCGGCACACAATTTCAAGGGGAGACATTTTAGGTGAAAATATGACACTGGGGTTTGATAGTGTGCATTTTGTTGAAATTGAAGAGGAGTGGCATATGGCCAGCATTGGCTCATGTCTCTCAGCAGCAGGTGTGTAGGTGAGCCCCGGCAGACCACTGTAAAAGTCTTGGCTCATGTCTCTCAGCAGCAGGTGTGTAGGTGAGCCCCGGCAGACCACTGTAAAAGTCTTGGCTCATGTCTCTCAGCAGCAGGTGTGTAGGTGAGCCCCGGCAGACCACTGTAAAAGTCTTGGCTCATGTCTCTCAGCAGCAGGTGTGTAGGTGAGCCCCGGCAGACCACTGTAAAAGTCTTGGCTCATGTCTCTCAGCAGCAGGTGTGTAGGTGAGTCCCGGCAGACCACTGTAAAAGTCTTGGCTCATGTCTCTCAGCAGCAGGTGTGTAGGTGAGCCCCGGCAGACCACTGTAAAAGTCTTGGCTCATGTCTCTCAGCAGCAGGTGTGTAGGTGAGCCCCGGCAGACCACTGTAAAAGTCTTGGCTCATGTCTCTCAGCAGCAGGTGTGTAGGTGAGCCCCGGCAGACCACTGTAAAAGTCTTGGCTCATGTCTCTCAGCAGCAGGTGTGTAGGTGAGCCCCGGCAGACCACTGTAAAAGCCGATCTGGTGCCACGCCCGTCTAATGCGGTCTTTAGCATCTCTGATAAAATGCTCATCTCCAGCTGCTCCATGCATGCTGCTGGAAGCCACAGCAACCCAGGCATGTTCCCACAGCTCCAGAGGCCATTGATTTAATGGTGGCACGGTGTCAATGGTGACCTCATCCACTGATGTCTGCACAGCTAATGCCCCAACATGTGACGTTGACACTCTACAAGACAATACAGTGAGGTTGAGATGGATCGGCAGAGAGAGTGTCATATGTCTCTCTGTGGATGGTGGAGAATGATGGACACTCGACGGGAAGGCAGTGATGTCAGCAGAACAATTCTGAAATGTTTTGTGTTTTCCAAAATACTGTGTCTGTGAAGTCTGTGTAGTCAGACAGAAATAGCTATAACAATCAGTCTTACCATGACATTCTAATACATTTATGTTTGGAAAAAACCTTTCAGACTATGCCATGTTTTGCTATTCAGACTATGAAAGATTCATTATCTATCAAATCAATCACCCACTATTAATGTTAATGGCTTCAAGTGTTAGCAAAGTAACCGACCACAAACCACCCCAAAGGAGCTCAGAGTCTGCAGCTCATCAGCCCTCAATTTGGTGAGGAATGAGGGGGAAAGAGAGGGAGAGAAAGACAGAGTGGGAGAAAAATGGAGGGAGAGAGAGAGAGGGGGAGAGCCACTGCCGCCCACCGCTGCCTGGCCCTGACACCTTGTGAAGAGCGCTCATTCATCACACGGCGTAGGGCTTGAGCCTCCGTAAATCACTGTGGATAAAGGACGCGCCGTAAAGAATGGAATTGTGAAGGTAAGGGTTTTAAATCCCCTAGATGATCCGAGATAAACACAGAGAGACTTTTGACAGTCCCTCGTTACCGCCGCCAGCGAGAGGAGCTGTCACCGCTCCCCCCTCGCCTTTCATCTTGCGGTAACAGTCTGGCTGCTAATATCCTCAATTATCTCTGCAATATGTTGCTGGGAAAAAGGGAAAGTTCCGAAGGAAGCGTTCACACAATTTAAAAGTTTTAATTTGACAGCTTGTGGTGTAATGATGGGTTCTGATGAGGGTAGGGGACCCCAGCCTACACCCAGCCAGTGACAAATGATTGGGCTGTACCGGGGATGGTTAGTGGGTGTCAAGAGATGCTGGATCAGATGTCAAGAAGCCAAATACATGTTTCGCAGGATGATTTAAAAATCCTATTTACTCTTGGTGGAGAATGTGGGCAAGGTTTAATTATGGCAGGGCCATGACATTTCAACTGATGACAGTGGTGGTGGTAGACATGTCTGGGTATCTGTTTCTTCTCCTGCTCTAAGAGCCTGTTAACATAGTTGTTTTGGAAAAGGAACATTAAATGTGTCTTTGTATTGAGTCAATCATAGACGTACTGAAGATGACAATAGTGACAATTTCACATGGGTTTTTCTCAATGTAATGGCATTAGTTTGTTCTCAGTGGAGTACTTGTATTATATTTCATCTAACATACACAACTTTGGGGCAAAGCAGACAGACACAGTTGAAGTCAGAAGTTCACATACACCTTAGCCAAATACATTAAAACTCAGTTTTTCACAATTCCTGACATTTAATCCAAGTAAGAATTCCCTGTCTCAGTTAGGCTCACCACTTTATTTTAAGAATGTGACATGTCAGAATAATAGTAGAGAATGTTTTATTTCAGCTTTTATTTATTTCATCACATTCCCAGTGGGTCAGAAGTTTACATACACTCAATTAGTATTTGGGAGCATTGCCTTTGACTTGGGTCAAACGTTTCGGGTAGCCTTCCACAAGCTTCACACAATAAGTTGGGTGAATTTTGGCCCATTCCACCTGACAGAGCTGGTGTAACTGAGTCAGGTTTGCATGCCTCCTTGCTCGCACACACTTTTTTAGTTCTGCCCACAAATTGTCTATAGGCTTGAGGTCAGGGATTTATAGGATTGAGGTCAGCCTTTCAGGTTATGTCAATATAGGACTCATTTTAGTGTGGGAATAGATACTTTTGTACCTGTTTCCTACAGCATCTTCACATGGTTCTTTGCTGTTGTTCTGGAATTGATTTGCACTTTTCGCACCAAAGTACGTTCATCTCCAGGAGACAGAATGCGTCTCCTTCCTGAGCGGTATGACGGCTGCGTGGGCCCATGGTGTTTATATTTGCGTACTATTGTTTGTACAGATGAACGTGGTACCTTCAGGCGTTTGGAAATTGCTCCCAAGGATGAACCAGACTTGTGGAGGTCTACAATTTAGTTTCTGAGGTCTTGGTTGATTTCTTTAGATTTTCCCATGATGTCAAGCAAATACATCCACAGGTGCACCTCCAATTGACTCAAATGATGTCAATTAGCCTATCAGAAGCTCGTAAAGCCATGACACCATTTTGGGGAATTTTCCAAGCTCTTTGAAGGCACAGTCAACTTAGTGTATGTACATTTCTGACCCACTGGAATTGTGGTACAGTGAATTATAAGTGAAATAATCTGTCTGTAAGCAATTTTTGGAAAAATGACTTGTGTCATGCACAAAGTAGATGTCCTAGCCGACTTGCCAAAGTTATAGTTTGTTAACAAGAAATTTGTGGAGTGGTTGAAAAACGAGTTTTAATGACTCCAAACTAAGTGTATGTAATCTTCCGACTTCAACTGAATACTCACAATGTATTGTATTGACCTGACTACTTATTGAATCTAAAATACCATATTATTTAGCCACTCGTTGATATTGATATTCTTTGGAACCTGTATAACTAAACGGAGAGGATTGAATTTGCATAGATAGGGCATCCATCCGTCCGTCCGTCCGACTGATAATGACGGCGGAGTCACAGTGCATGATGGAGACACAGAGGGCATGCGACTGTCACATGAAGGTTGACTGGCTCATTAAAGGAAAGATCCCCCCCATGGCACCTAGTCAGGTAATTGTCTTTTTTTTCCCTTCCGTTTTTTCAATGCTGATATATATACATAGCTTCAACTGGGGAGGATAAATCAATCATTTCAAGTGTCTTGGGTAATAAGTGAAAGTTATAAATCATGGGATTTGCTCTCAGGTTTATGAAATATTGGCTGTCGAGGTGGGATACATTATCCCCAGTCAGTTAGTCAGTCAGTGTTCCTGGACCGAGGCAGTCAGTCAGTCAGTGTTCCTGGACTGAGGCAGTCAGTCAGTCAGTCACTGTTCCTGGACCGAGGCAATCAAATCAAATTTTATTAGCCACATGCACAGAATACAGCAGGTGTAGTAGACCTTACAGTGAAACGTTTACTTACAGGATCTAACCAACAATGCAGTTAAAAAAAATATGGATAAGAATAAGAAATAAAAGTAGTTAAAGAGCAGCAGTAAAATAACAATAGCGAGACTATATACAGGAATCTTATGGCTTGAGGGTAGAAGTCAGTCAGTGTTCCTGGACCGAGGCAGTGTCAGTCAGTGCTCCTGGACCGAGGCAGGCAGACAGTCAGTCAGTGCTTCTAGACCGAGGCAGGCAGTCAGTCAGTCAGTCAGTGCTCCTAGACCGAGGCAGGCAGTCAGTCAGTCAGTCAGTGCTCCTAGACCGAGGCAGGCAGACAGTCAGTGTTCCTGGACCGAGGCAGTGTCAGTCAGTGCTCCTGGACCGAGGCAGTGTCAGTCAGTGCTCCTGGACCGAGGCAGGCAGTCAGTCAGTCAGTGCTCCTAGACCGAGGCAGTCAGTCAGTCAGTCAGTGCTCCTGGACCGAGGCAGGCAGTCAGTCAGTGCTCCTAGACCGAGGCAGGCAGGCAGTCAGTGCTCCTAGACCGAGGCAGGCAGACAGTCAGTGCTCCTGGACCGAGGCAGGCAGTCAGTCAGTGCTCCTGGACCGAGGCAGGCAGTCAGTCAGTGCTCCTAGACCGAGGCAGGCAGGCAGTCAGTGCTCCTAGACCGAGGCAGGCAGACAGTCAGTGCTCCTAGACCGAGGCAGGCAGACAGTCAGTGCTCCTAGACCGAGGCAGGCAGACAGTCAGTGTTCCTGGACCGAGGCAGGCAGTCAGTCAGTGTTCCTGGACCGAGGCAGGCAGTCAGTCAGTCAGAGGTGCAGGTGTCAAAGCACGTAGGCACGTATGCAATCTTTGGCTAATAAGAGGATCCATCTATAGAAGAAACGTTCACTCCATCAAGGGCTCTGTATGACGCACAATTAGTCCCCACAATACAGATCTAGGATCTTAATTTGAGCCAGTTTGCTACAGCAAGAAAATAATCCTGCAGCAACTGGACATTTTAATTATTATGTTGATTGTAATTATTTGAGATTTTTGTAGGGTTTCATACATTTTTGGTATGGGAAAATTTAGCCTGGAAATTCAAAGTGGAAATCACAAACTTCAGAATGTCACGATCTTCCTCCTCTTCATCTGAAGAGGAGAGGCGAGAAGGATCAGAGGACCAAAATGTGGCGTGGTATGTGTTCATAGTGAATATTTAATTAAAGAAAATACTGAACACTACATACAAAAACAATAAATCAATAACGACCGTGAAGCTACAAATGAGACCTATGCTGACACAAGCCACTAGCATAGACAATCACACACAAACAAACAGTGCAACCCAGGCTACCTAAGTATGATTCTCAATCAGAGGCAACTAATGACACCTGCCTCTGATTGAGAACCATACTAGGCTGAAACATAGAAATACCCAAATCATAGAAAATCTAACATAGACTGCCCACCACAACTCACGCCCTGACCATACTAAATAATGAATACAAAACACAGGAAATAAAGGTCCGAACGTGACACAGAAGCTTTTTTAAACCTCAAATACACTACATTTCCTTTATTCCAGGAAACATCTCCTGTAGCAGTGTGATCAAATTAAGATCTTACATATGTATTAACATAGGGATCAGACCAGCGTTTTCATAGGGAGTATAACTCCATGTTCAAGTTTGTTCACATCAAAGTACCAGTGTCAATCTTCCTACTGCTAGTGTAATTGCCTCCGGTTGTTGACTATTTCATGTGACTAGAATCAGTCCTAAGGCTGAACTTGATCGCTACAATGGTACACACATTTTATAGCTCGCATTAACAGGGTTCCCTTGATAGATAAAATAAGCAAATAGCTGGTTTGGTGATGGTGTGAAACCAGGATAACAAATGGGCCCTTTCTGATAACAACCCCCCTGTGAGACACCCTGGCATGAGAGACAGACGGAGAGATCGGTTGAGGAGAGAGGCAGAGCTGAAACAGCCCACTCTGCTCCCAGTGGAAAGCTCCATGCCCCACACAAGGATGGATTGGGGAGATTTGTAATAGTCCTGCTGCTTTTGACAAAGTGACCCAGTGAGACCTTCATCCTCATTGCCTCAATGTAAAGGACATCGGCAGTCGAGCTGTAGCTGAGATAAGTGGGGATCTGTCGTTTTGGGCTGCTCTGTTATAAATGGCTGCCACCTCAATCACATGAGACAAGAGCGCTATCTCCCCTGACAACCTCTTTCTGACTTGACATGCAAAAATCGAATTGATACAAGGAGAGGGGAGGAGAAGGGGAGAGAGATTGAGGAGATATGGCTTTGGGGGAGAAAAAAATCTTTACATCAAAGTTGAAAAGCTGTCTGTGGCAGGAAGAGACAATTTTCTATCTGCACAGGGACCACAGATGGAACATGTAGGCTGTTGTACCACCCACTGTACAAATTCCATGACAATACCTGCATGCTGACAGTACCATAGCCTTTGGATATCATTTACAGGGTCATAAATTCATGCGTTTTGAATACCATAAGCCATTATAAGAGTTGCTGTTTTTCACCACTTAGTGACCTGCGTGTGATGTGGGAACAGCAGAAGAGGCTTATATTCTAGGATGAGGGTAAGAGATTATACAACCTTGACTGTGTGTTTTATGTGGGTGTTGCTATGGACAAGCGCAGTACTTTGTTGGTCAGAGTGTGTCTGAAATAGCAGAGTTGGTTGACAGAGGAGGTTGGCTGAGGAGATAGAGGAGTGTGGGTTGAAAAGATCCATATATCTGTTCTTTTATCTCTCTCTGTGGCTTTCACTTAATAATGTACTTATTGGGACTTTTCTACCGCCTAAATATTAACTTTTTTCTTATCGAGTCCAATCTTGCCGAGTTAGATGAGCAAGTTGGTCATACAATGCTTGTGTTTTCGACCACTTTTGAGTTCTCAACCACTTTTGAGTTGAAGTAGCTTTCCTTGTGCCGTTTTGGAAATTGGAAATACTGTTTAACGTCTCTTAAACAAACATACAAAATGAAAGCATTCCCTCTTGAACATACTAAGTGATTAAACTGAATCTCTTTGAAATCTACACAGCTTAATCTTGTACAAAGATACACTGACTGCTGGCAAAGACCTAGAAGACCAAAGTGTGAAGAAAGAGATCAGCAGGATAAAAGTGAGTGAGAGAAACTGAGAGAAAAAATGAGTACATGTGGTGAAGGGCGTATGATAGAGGTCAAACCCAGCCTCATGTGCACCTGGTCCCCCTAGCGAGGCCATTTGCTGTCACCTCCACTGCTGCTCTACACCACCAAGACACCCCTCTCTGCATTCAATCCATTCAGGAAATGCTGTGCCCTTCCCACCAACAACCTGATGTTTGATTCATTCTCCAACACCCGGAGGACACTCATAACAAAAACAGAAAAAAGGGAGGAGAGAAAAAGAAAAAAGGAATTAGAAAAAGACTGAAACGTCAGATTTGTAATTCCCATTTGTGGACGTGAATGGAATGAGGGACCCAACACAGAACAAAAGAGAATACGTTGTTTGATGGGGACAAAGGACAAAGAGGAGAAAACAAACAAATCAAGAACTCCTCCACCCCACCGCCACCCCTCCTCTCCTTTGCCTCTTTTGTTTGACTCAAGGTTTGTGGAGTGGATGGGGCCTGGAGATGCCTGCGGGGGGTGGGGGGTTGCTTCGCTTGGCACCTCTCAACGTGCTCTCTCTTAATCAGAGGTTGATTAAGCACACTTTGAGAAGCATGGATTATGGGGCTCCCCTCGGACCAAGCTAAATTGGTCGGAAGGGAAGGAAGGCAGAGCGTGTATCGCAGCCAGGGGAACTTTTGATGTGTCAGTCAGTGCGTCTGGCATGATTTGCTTTTATTGACCTCCCCAGCCTTGATTTGTGACTGATCCCCCGGTGCTGGGGTGAGAAAGGAAGGGAGGGTGGGGTGGGGTGGGGTGGGGAAGGTTAAAAAAGATTGAGCTGCTGTGCAAGAAAAGAATCCCCCAAATTCTGCTGACCCAATGGAATGGTCCCAAACGTAGCACGGCGTGCACTGCATAAAAACCATTAACAAAGCATCAGCAGCCGAGCAAAACGATTGGCTTGATTGATACTAAAGACATTTCCCACCGAGCCCCTACGTTTTGAATCAGAGAGCACAATGTAAACAGCAGGTTTCACTCACAGATATTGTCTCTCATCTACTGAAGAAAGTGCCTTTGCATAGGTTTCAACGTCCGTACCCATTTCTAGACAGCGTGTGTCGTTTATGGATTCATGGATACTAATAGTATGATACTTTCTTCCCGTGTGCTGTGCTCTGACTGGTTTGTAACCCCTTCAGAAAGGGTAGGCATTATTCATGTTGTGCTGGTAGCAGCACTGTTAATGTTATGAGTCAGGTTGTTAATGTGATCTCGCCTCAGACACAAAGGGTCAACCTGAGACCCTGGCTGACGCAGACAGAGGCCTCTGCGCCCTACATAACAACGATGGGACGTGTCATAGCTGATTTATATTGCCTTTGAACCTGCCAATAGTAAGACCTTGTGGGCTTGCCTTTAAAAGAAGCCTGCAAAAGAGAGCACTGGCAGCCAGGGAGATAACATGAACACTGTGTTCCCACCTATTGAAAGCCTGGCGCGGTACAGCTGAAGGCTTTTAAAGGCACCCATGTAATCTAAACGTGTCATTTCTCTCACACAGCACAGCACAGCGCTGGGATGCATTGATATCAGATAGCCCTGAGATGAATCTGACTTGACCTGTGAACATCAGAGTCGATAGCTTCTGCATCGCTACACAGGCATGAGAGGAATCAGCAATGGGTTCTAGGAGATAGGCATCGACACAAATTCAACGAGGCACAACACACCATTTTCGATAGCATACTGTAGGTACAGAACATATAGATTTAATAATAACGAGATACGCATTAATGTCATTTCAAACGGTCAAGTCTCTCCAGACAAGATGTCAACCAGTCTGCTTATCATTTTGCCACCATTTTATTTACATCACAGAACATAGCTGCACAAACACCCTATCCATCCCTGAACACAACGCCATGGTAACTGGAGGAGGGAGATGCACTGTGTGTATTTGAAGCAGCCTTATTAACTCAACCCACTTGCCCATGTAATTAAAGTTTGCTTACAGTGCAGCTAATATTCAATATGTAACCTGCGAAGGCACACAATAATTATGTGGGGTGTGACTGACAGAGATCAGGCAAAACAAACAAAGCGGGCCAGCCATCAGTCAAGTCAGTGTTGGGCTTGTTAATAAGGATGCTCCTGCAGCTCCATTAGATGAAGTCTGGGACTCATTCCTAGCTAATCCAATTACAGTTTGATTTATAGGAGCTTTTTTACAACGTCACTGTCACAGACCATTTAAAATAGTCCCACTCCAGACCTTTATGAAGCTATCCTAAGTGGACAGTCACTGTCACAGACCATTTAAAATAGTCCCACTCCGGACCTTTATGAAGCTATCCTAAGTGGACAGTCACTGTCACAGACCATTTAAAATAGTCCCACTCCAGACCTTTATGAAGCTATCCTAAGTGGACAGTCACTGTCACAGACCATTTAAAATAGTCCCACTCCAGACCTTTATGAAGCTATCCTAAGTGGACAGTCACTGTCACAGACCATTTAAAATAGTCCCACTCCAGACCTTTATGAAGCTATCCTAAGTGGACAGTCACTGTCACAGACCATTTAAAATAGTCCCACTCCAGACCTTTATGAAGCTATCCTAAGTGGACAGTCACTGTCAGACCATTTAAAATAGTCCCACTCCAGACCTTTATGAAGCTATCCTAAGTGGACAGTCACTGTCACAGACCATTTAAAATAGTCCCACTCCAGACCTTTATGAAGCTATCCTAAGTGGACAGTCACTGTCACAGACCATTTAAAATAGTCCCACTCCAGACCTTTATGAAGCTATCCTAAGTGGACAGTCACTGTCACAGACCATTTAAAATAGTCCCACTCCAGACCTTTATGAAGCTATCCTAAGTGGACAGTCACTGTCACAGACCATTTAAAATAGTCCCACTCCAGACCTTTATGAAGCTATCCTAAGTGGACAGTCACTGTCACAGACCATTTAAAATAGTCCCACTCCAGACCTTTATGAAGCTATCCTAAGTGGACAGTCACTGTCACAGACCATTTAAAATAGTCCCACTCCAGACCTTTATGAAGCTATCCTAAGTGGACAGTCACTGTCACAGACCATTTAAAATAGTCCCACTCCAGACCTTTATGAAGCTATCCTAAGTGGACAGTCACTGTCACAGACCATTTAAAATAGTCCCACTCCAGACCTTTATGAAGCTATCCTAAGTGGACAGTCACTGTCACAGACCATTTAAAATAGTCCCACTCCAGACCTTTATGAAGCTATCCTAAGTGGACAGTCACTGTCACAGACCATTTAAAATAGTCCCACTCCAGACCTTTATGAAGCTATCCTAAGTGGACAGTCACTGTCACAGACCATTTAAAATAGTCCCACTCCAGACCTTTATGAAGCTATCCTAAGTGGACAGTCACAGACCATTTAAAATAGTCCCACTCCGGACCTTTATGAAGCTATCCTAAGTGGACAGTCACAGACCATTTAAAATAGTCCCACTCCAGACCTTTATGAAGCTATCCTAAGTGGACAGTCACTGTCACAGACCATTTAAAATAGTCCCACTCCGGACCTTTATGAAGCTATCCTAAGTGGACAGTCACTGTCACAGACCATTTAAAATAGTCCCACTCCAGACCTTTATGAAGCTATCCTAAGTGGACAGTCACAGACCATTTAAAATAGTCCCACTCCAGACCTTTATGAAGCTATCCTAAGTGGACAGTCACTGTCACAGACCATTTAAAATAGTCCCACTCCAGACCTTTATGAAGCTATCCTAAGTGGACAGTCACTGTCACAGACCATTTAAAATAGTCCCACTCCAGACCTTTATGAAGCTATCCTAAGTGGACAGTCACTGTCACAGACCATTTAAAATAGTCCCACTCCAGACCTTTATGAAGCTATCCTAAGTGGACAGTCACTGTCACAGACCATTTAAAATAGTCCCACTCCAGACCTTTATGAAGCTATCCTAAGTGGACAGTCACTGTCACAGACCATTTAAAATAGTCCCACTCCAGACCTTTATGAAGCTATCCTAAGTGGACAGTCACTGTCACAGACCATTTAAAATAGTCCCACTCCAGACCTTTATGAAGCTATCCTAAGTGGACAGTCACTGTCACAGACCATTTAAAATAGTCCCACTCCAGACCTTTATGAAGCTATCCTAAGTGGACAGTCACTGTCACAGACCATTTAAAATAGTCCCACTCCAGACCTTTATGAAGCTATCCTAAGTGGACAGTCACTGTCACAGACCATTTAAAATAGTCCCACTCCAGACCTTTATGAAGCTATCCTAAGTGGACAGTCACTGTCACAGACCATTTAAAATAGTCCCACTCCAGACCTTTATGAAGCTATCCTAAGTGGACAGTCACTGTCACAGACCATTTAAAATAGTCCCACTCCAGACCTTTATGAAGCTATCCTAAGTGGACAGTCACAGACCATTTAAAATAGTCCCACTCCGGACCTTTATGAAGCTATCCTAAGTGGACAGTCACAGACCATTTAAAATAGTCCCACTCCAGACCTTTATGAAGCTATCCTAAGTGGACAGTCACTGTCACAGACCATTTAAAATAGTCCCACTCCAGACCTTTATGAAGCTATCCTAAGTGGACAGTCACTGTCACAGACCATTTAAAATAGTCCCACTCCAGACCTTTATGAAGCTATCCTAAGTGGACAGTCACAGACCATTTAAAATAGTCCCACTCCAGACCTTTATGAAGCTATCCTAAGTGGACAGTCACTGTCACAGACCATTTAAAATAGTCCCACTCCAGACCTTTATGAAGCTATCCTAAGTGGACAGTCACTGTCACAGACCATTTAAAATAGTCCCACTCCAGACCTTTATGAAGCTATCCTAAGTGGACAGTCACTGTCACAGACCATTTAAAATAGTCCCACTCCAGACCTTTATGAAGCTATCCTAAGTGGACAGTCACTGTCACAGACCATTTAAAATAGTCCCACTCCAGACCTTTATGAAGCTATCCTAAGTGGACAGTCACTGTCACAGACCATTTAAAATAGTCCCACTCCAGACCTTTATGAAGCTATCCTAAGTGGACAGTCACTGTCACAGACCATTTAAAATAGTCCCACTCCAGACCTTTATGAAGCTATCCTAAGTGGACAGTCACTGTCACAGACCATTTAAAATAGTCCCACTCCAGACCTTTATGAAGCTATCCTAAGTGGACAGTCACTGTCACAGACCATTTAAAATAGTCCCACTCCAGACCTTTATGAAGCTATCCTAAGTGGACAGTCACTGTCACAGACCATTTAAAATAGTCCCACTCCAGACCTTTATGAAGCTATCCTAAGTGGACAGTCACTGTCACAGACCATTTAAAATAGTCCCACTCCAGACCTTTATGAAGCTATCCTAAGTGGACAGTCACTGTCACAGACCATTTAAAATAGTCCCACTCCAGACCTTTATGAAGCTATCCTAAGTGGACAGTCACTGTCACAGACCATTTAAAATAGTCCCACTCCAGACCTTTATGAAGCTATCCTAAGTGGACAGTCACAGACCATTTAAAATAGTCCCACTCCAGACCTTTATGAAGCTATCCTAAGTGGACAGTCACTGTCACAGACCATTTAAAATAGTCCCACTCCAGACCTTTATGAAGCTATCCTAAGTGGACAGTCACTGTCACAGACCATTTAAAATAGTCCCACTCCAGACCTTTATGAAGCTATCCTAAGTGGACAGTCACTGTCACAGACCATTTAAAATAGTCCCACTCCAGACCTTTATGAAGCTATCCTAAGTGGACAGTCACTGTCACAGACCATTTAAAATAGTCCCACTCCAGACCTTTATGAAGCTATCCTAAGTGGACAGTCACTGTCACAGACCATTTAAAATAGTCCCACTCCAGACCTTTATGAAGCTATCCTAAGTGGACAGTCACTGTCACAGACCATTTAAAATAGTCCCACTCCAGACCTTTATGAAGCTATCCTAAGTGGACAGTCACTGTCACAGACCATTTAAAATAGTCCCACTCCAGACCTTTATGAAGCTATCCTAAGTGGACAGTCACTGTCACAGACCATTTAAAATAGTCCCACTCCAGACCTTTATGAAGCTATCCTAAGTGGACAGTCACTGTCACAGACCATTTAAAATAGTCCCACTCCAGACCTTTATGAAGCTATCCTAAGTGGACAGTCACTGTCACAGACCATTTAAAATAGTCCCACTCCAGACCTTTATGAAGCTATCCTAAGTGGACAGTCACTGTCACAGACCATTTAAAATAGTCCCACTCCAGACCTTTATGAAGCTATCCTAAGTGGACAGTCACAGACCATTTAAAATAGTCCCACTCCGGACCTTTATGAAGCTATCCTAAGTGGACAGTCACAGACCATTTAAAATAGTCCCACTCCAGACCTTTATGAAGCTATCCTAAGTGGACAGTCACTGTCACAGACCATTTAAAATAGTCCCACTCCGGACCTTTATGAAGCTATCCTAAGTGGACAGTCACTGTCACAGACCATTTAAAATAGTCCCACTCCAGACCTTTATGAAGCTATCCTAAGTGGACAGTCACAGACCATTTAAAATAGTCCCACTCCAGACCTTTATGAAGCTATCCTACAGTGGATTTAAAATAGTCCCACTCCACTTTATGTCCTAAGTGGACAGTCAGACCATTTAAAATAGTCCCACTCCAGACCTTTATGAAGCTATCCTAAGTGGACAGTCACTGTCACAGACCATTTAAAATAGTCCCACTCCAGACCTTTATGAAGCTATCCTAAGTGGACAGTCACTGTCACAGACCATTTAAAATAGTCCCACTCCAGACCTTTATGAAGCTATCCTAAGTGGACAGTCACTGTCACAGACCATTTAAAATAGTCCCACTCCAGACCTTTATGAAGCTATCCTAAGTGGACAGTCACTGTCACAGACCATTTAAAATAGTCCCACTCCAGACCTTTATGAAGCTATCCTAAGTGGACAGTCACTGTCACAGACCATTTAAAATAGTCCCACTCCAGACCTTTATGAAGCTATCCTAAGTGGACAGTCACTGTCACAGACCATTTAAAATAGTCCCACTCCAGACCTTTATGAAGCTATCCTAAGTGGACAGTCACTGTCACAGACCATTTAAAATAGTCCCACTCCAGACCTTTATGAAGCTATCCTAAGTGGACAGTCACTGTCACAGACCATTTAAAATAGTCCCACTCCAGACCTTTATGAAGCTATCCTAAGTGGACAGTCACTGTCACAGACCATTTAAAATAGTCCCACTCCAGACCTTTATGAAGCTATCCTAAGTGGACAGTCACTGTCAGACCATTTAAAATAGTCCCACTCCAGACCTTTATGAAGCTATCCTAAGTGGACAGTCACTGTCACAGACCATTTAAAATAGTCCCACTCCAGACCTTTATGAAGCTATCCTAAGTGGACAGTCACTGTCACAGACCATTTAAAATAGTCCCACTCCAGACCTTTATGAAGCTATCCTAAGTGGACAGTCACTGTCAGACCATTTAAAATAGTCCCACTCCAGACCTTTATGAAGCTATCCTAAGTGGACAGTCACTGTCACAGACCATTTAAAATAGTCCCACTCCAGACCTTTATGAAGCTATCCTAAGTGGACAGTCACTGTCACAGACCATTTAAAATAGTCCCACTCCAGACCTTTATGAAGCTATCCTAAGTGGACAGTCACTGTCACAGACCATTTAAAATAGTCCCACTCCAGACCTTTATGAAGCTATCCTAAGTGGACAGTCACTGTCACAGACCATTTAAAATAGTCCCACTCCAGACCTTTATGAAGCTATCCTAAGTGGACAGTCACTGTCACAGACCATTTAAAATAGTCCCACTCCAGACCTTTATGAAGCTATCCTAAGTGGACAGTCACTGTCACAGACCATTTAAAATAGTCCCACTCCAGACCTTTATGAAGCTATCCTAAGTGGACAGTCACTGTCACAGACCATTTAAAATAGTCCCACTCCAGACCTTTATGAAGCTATCCTAAGTGGACAGTCACTGTCACAGACCATTTAAAATAGTCCCACTCCAGACCTTTATGAAGCTATCCTAAGTGGACAGTCACTGTCACAGACCATTTAAAATAGTCCCACTCCAGACCTTTATGAAGCTATCCTAAGTGGACAGTCACTGTCACAGACCATTTAAAATAGTCCCACTCCAGACCTTTATGAAGCTATCCTAAGTGGACAGTCACTGTCACAGACCATTTAAAATAGTCCCACTCCAGACCTTTATGAAGCTATCCTAAGTGGACAGTCACTGTCACAGACCATTTAAAATAGTCCCACTCCAGACCTTTATGAAGCTATCCTAAGTGGACAGTCACTGTCACAGACCATTTAAAATAGTCCCACTCCAGACCTTTATGAAGCTATCCTAAGTGGACAGTCACTGTCACAGACCATTTAAAATAGTCCCACTCCAGACCTTTATGAAGCTATCCTAAGTGGACAGTCACTGTCACAGACCATTTAAAATAGTCCCACTCCAGACCTTTATGAAGCTATCCTAAGTGGACAGTCACTGTCACAGACCATTTAAAATAGTCCCACTCCAGACCTTTATGAAGCTATCCTAAGTGGACAGTCACTGTCACAGACCATTTAAAATAGTCCCACTCCAGACCTTTATGAAGCTATCCTAAGTGGACAGTCACTGTCACAGACCATTTAAAATAGTCCCACTCCAGACCTTTATGAAGCTATCCTAAGTGGACAGTCACTGTCACAGACCATTTAAAATAGTCCCACTCCAGACCTTTATGAAGCTATCCTAAGTGGACAGTCACTGTCACAGACCATTTAAAATAGTCCCACTCCAGACCTTTATGAAGCTATCCTGTGGACAGTCACTGTCACAGACCATTTAAAATAGTCCCACTCCAGACCTTTATGAAGCTATCCTAAGTGGACAGTCACTGTCACAGACCATTTAAAATAGTCCCACTCCAGACCTTTATGA
Organism: Oncorhynchus tshawytscha; assembly: GCF_018296145.1. NCBI lineage: Eukaryota > Metazoa > Chordata > Actinopteri > Salmoniformes > Salmonidae > Oncorhynchus > Oncorhynchus tshawytscha. The sequence continues at coordinate 17,245,205 of NC_056455.1, read as the reverse complement.
AGCTATCCTAAGTGGACAGTCACTGTCACAGACCATTTAAAATAGTCCCACTCCAGACCTTTATGAAGCTATCCTAAGTGGACAGTCACTGTCACAGACCATTTAAAATAGTCCCACTCCGGACCTTTATGAAGCTATCCTAAGTGGACAGTCACTGTCACAGACCATTTAAAATAGTCCCACTCCGGACCTTTATGAAGCTATCCTAAGTGGACAGTCACAGACCATTTAAAATAGTCCCACTCCAGACCTTTATGAAGCTATCCTAAGTGGACAGTCACTGTCACAGACCATTTAAAATAGTCCCACTCCAGACCTTTATGAAGCTATCCTAAGTGGACAGTCACTGTCACAGACCATTTAAAATAGTCCCACTCCAGACCTTTATGAAGCTATCCTAAGTGGACAGTCACAGACCATTTAAAATAGTCCCACTCCGGACCTTTATGAAGCTATCCTAAGTGGACAGTCACAGACCATTTAAAATAGTCCCACTCCGGACCTTTATGAAGCTATCCTAAGTGGACAGTCACTGTCACAGACCATTTAAAATAGTCCCACTCCAGACCTTTATGAAGCTATCCTAAGTGGACAGTCACTGTCACAGACCATTTAAAATAGTCCCACTCCAGACCTTTATGAAGCTATCCTAAGTGGACAGTATTAACAATGTAAAGAAAGTCCTTCACGAGAACTCAACGAAACCTTGAGAGGAACCAGACTCATTGACATGGGCAAATACCAAATTAGAGGACATTTGACTTGTCTGGCCAGTGCAAATTGTGACTATATTAGAGTTGGATGGGTACAGTCCAGCTCTCTCTGTCCCGGGGTCTGGGAGGCAGACAGGACAGATCTGGGTTTATTGGGAGAATCCCACATGTAGTGGAGTGGACCTGTGATCGATTGGGATCTGAAGTGGCTTAGCTGTGCCTCTGTGTGTCAATAGCGTCACCTTCTCACTCACCTCTCTGATAAACCGTAGGCTCCTGCTCCACATATACCCCAGGCTGTGGACACACAAACTGTCTGTATGCTGAGCCATCCCTGAGTCATCCCAGTCTCTAAATGCACCAAATGCAGGAGCCCAGACTCTGAGGGGTTAAGTGTTGAATTGAGGAGACATTAGAATGCACTTCACAGCACCCTGGCACGGTAGATTGAAACAAGGATTTAATTGGCTCCATATCAGGGTTAGATAGTGCCGTTGTTGACTTTTGATAGAAAAACAAGGTGACTGATATTACGGAGATAAGCAAAAATCCCAACTCAATCACATCAATACGTTTCTAAGGCGTGTACAGGTGGCTCACCTTGCTACCAATGACAGTGGCGCTCGCTGAAAAGATAGGCATCGGAGGTTGTGTCTTGTGTCTGCATTGTCACACGTCTATTGCTGTGTGTGTGCATGTCAATTTCTATAACAATCATCACAGTGTAGTTGTTTCAACATGATCTTGGCACAGAGGTCATGGGATTCAAAGGCATTTCAGTTGCTCTAGTTCCTGCTTCCTCACAGAGCATTACAGGAAGCCCCATCAAAAGGGTCACCTTTGAGCAGTGCTTTATGGGTATTTGTTTCATAGGCGACTGCATTACTTCACCCATACACTATAACTGTGAAAGCTGTTAGGATGTAATCCCACACACATGTATCTATGAAATTGTACTCGTTGAGGTATTAATTTAAAAAAAAAATGTTTTAATCTATTTTCTTTAAGAGGACCCATTTCTAAGGGATTTGACCTAACAATGGAAGGCCTAAACACTTAGTGGCAGCAGGACATGTGCATTACAGGTGAAGCCCTTTCTTTGTGTGGCGAAACCTCAGACTGGGTGAACACACTGGTGTTGACACTGTCTCTCTTTGTCTAAGCCCATTATCTTGTGCCCTGCAGTTTGCTTCATTCATTCCAAAATGCCACTCTTCGCATATGAGAGCATATCAGTCTCCATGGAAACTCATTTTACCAATACTTTGTTGGCACCAAATGACCCTGCTCTCATACTTACCATCATAGCTCTTTGCATGGAGGTGGCCTGTTTTCATTTGGAGATGAAACATTTTAAGGCAAATGTAGCCCCCCTGCTGGCTTGCTAGCTGTGATACTGAATTCAGAGGTGGAGCATGTAGAAAGGCCAATGTGATGTATTCATAACCATTTCCAGAGGTTTTCAGAAAGAATGCTCACTGAACTGTTTCTATTGAGGACATTTTGTTGGTCACATACCTTCCATTCAATCTGTCAGATGGCTTGACTTACAAATCATCTTCTGTTAAAGTGTTGTGGACATGTGGAATCTCACTGTACTCTAATCACATATCTAGATTTAATATCATACCCATAACCACCTCAGCAAGTTACCTCACTGATTTGTTTAACTGATGAAAATGCTTAACATACTCAGTGCACATTGCCAAATTTTCAATGTTTTTCATAAAAAAAATTTTTTTACATTTTAATGACAACCACAGATGGCAGTAGCACAGTGCACTGACATAACATGTACATCTGTATGCTCTATTTTTTACGCTACTATCCTTAGCTATTTCTGTAGTTAAGTATTGACCAGGATCAGTTTCAGGAAGTATTGGCTGTGGATCAATGAGGCCACAGGATTCTCTTTGGAATATTTACACTTGTGTCTTTCTCTGCAAGGCCCACAGATAATTGGTTGAAGGGAGAGTCCAGGAAGGTCAGCCAAGAAAGCAGCCATAGGTGCCAGTGTGAAATCTACAGCAACTACAATTACTTCAACAGTGAGCGGCTGGAACAAGGTGAATGACAGGTAGGAAATAATTCATATGAATTACCTGCTGTATTATGAATAACCACCTGCTGAGAGGACATCACACGGTCAGTTAGAAGCCAAATTGGTTTTCAATAGTCCTTTTTTTGTCATTTGTTGGCAATTACCCTAGTTCTCGTGATAATATAGTCACAAATGAACCTCTGAGAACAATTCTTCCTTATGGCTTTTTGGGAGGGACAAGGTTGAAGTTGGCATGCAAGTGATCACACAATTATAGTTTGGTTACTACTCTGTCCTCTGCTATTTTTTTAACTTATTCCATTGAAGCTGATGCTTACCTTTTTCCAAGCCAGCCTTCTCCTATTAATAATTAATTATAAATTAACCAAAAAAACATGCAGTATATAGCTTACATTTTACACTTGACTGTGACACACACTACTACTGTAAGTTATTCTATAAGAAATCCTCCCATCCCAGAGATCACTTATCCCATTCCGTTTTTGGGGGCGGTAAATATCTGACCTTGCAGTGCAGAGACAAAGTCTGTCACTCAAACAATTATGACTTCTTTGTTTTCCTCTGGATATCATTCTTGAGAGGAGACTCAAGCAGTCTGAGTACTTAAACCTGGTGATTCAGTGCTCCTAGTGGAAGGGTTGTCTCTCCCCATCTCCAAATCCTAGACTGGTTGCCTCAGGATACAGAGAATGGGGAGAAAAAGCCTAATTGGTGCTGAATGAAGTGTGGACCATTAATGGATGGCAATAATAGTTGAGATTTTACGACTCCCTCCACATTAGGCCTTTAAGAGAGTTTCACCTGTAGAAAAGGACACCTTGTACTTTCTGCTATCTCTTCCTGTCAAGGTGTTACAGTGTATGATAAAGGACAAGAGGGAGGAAACCTCTGATAAGGCCATGACAAACAGCAACACCTGATGTAAAGCGGTGGTGTATGTATTACCCAGATAGTTGGAAGCTGAACAGTATCATTCATGAAGGACAACCTATTCCAAGCCGTTTATAATTCCTTTGTGGTTGCTATGACTGCCAGTGGTGAACAGCAGGGGGTGGAACTTGGAATGGCTAGCTGGTGTAATGTAGTCACATATGTGGTCTCACGTCCCCTTGCACGGTGTTGACCACAACATTCGGTGCTATCAGACCTTTTCTACTGGAAAACGATGAAGGCTCCACACTGTTTGCATTTCAGTTGATGAGGAAATGTCAGAGCATTTCAAAGATGGCTTCTGTTTACCCATGTCTAATAACCCTCTGCATAGGAAAGCCTTTGAAACATTTACCATGTCCAGAGACATTGCATGATCGTGTTGGAATCTAGAAGAGAAAAGGAGGATTTAAGAAAGTAGAATACTTTGATGAATGTGTTCTGTGTTATACAACAATTTGGGAAACAATTTTGGTGGAACACTAGATGACATAAAAGGTCTCAGAGCTACAGTAAAAAGTCTATAGTAGCTAGAAACTAAATGGTGAAAAATATCTTAACAGTAGGGAAACAACGCAACACATGGACCTAAGGAATTGTTGATTCAACAAAGGTAAAAAACCGTCATTACAATACAATATTATTTCAAAGTCTAGGGTTAAATTATTGAATTGCAATTTCTCGCTTGATAAATATCAATTTGAGACAGACAGGGCACATTTGCTTGGGAGTGTAATATTTTTCTTTGTCAACTAGAAGTCCTTTTAAAGCAGAGGATCCAAGTATTTTCACCTCATTTGATCAATGTATTTCATTTGAATCCTATCATTTCTCATGCACCACCATTCACAGTGAAATTTCACTCTATGGTAATTTCTCTGTGTGAACTGGAGATCAGAGATGGTTGATTGTGGAGGGCCCTTGTCCAGACATATTTCACAGTGTCTTCTGAAGGAGTAACTCCAGCACCCTGTAAGGTGACTTCTCATTATACTTCAACTTCATGTTATTAACTTCCTGTTAATGCAGGATGGATAGCAGCAGTGCCAGCCCGAGGGCCCTGGCTAATGTCTCCTGTAGTATGTCTAGTGCCACAAGCCTATATATCTCACTTCTCAATTAGAAATGTCTGGAAAGGGAAATTAACATAGGCTGCATCATAAAAGGCCTGACAACAGAGCTGATACAATTACAATAGAGTGATTAAAAAATATGAAAAAGGTGATGTATTACATTGATCATAAATGCATTCCCAATTAATTTAGTTGAACAGTACGCTATAATGTTGTAGTTAAAATATGTCCTATTAGTGTTTGGCTCATGCATGCATAAGAATTAATTATTGAATAATTGTTAGTGTATTTCAACAGTGGCAAGGCTGTGAAGGATGATGTATCTTCTTCAGTGGCTGTCCAGAGATAGGGCTTAATTACAGTGGATTGCCTTATCTCCTCGCTTTAATCCGCTTTTTGGAGTCTCCCCCGCCCGCTCACACCATCTAGTCGATATCATCAGACTGCTGGCACAGCCACAGAGAGAAAGTGATCCCCATTTCTCTGTCACATTAAGGGTCATTCATGGAGTCTCCGCCTCAGCCCGGACTTAGATCACGATGTGGAATAGCTAAGAAGAATGGTCTGTATAGAATATGATCCTCATATATCAGGTCAGAGCTCCCTGGCACATACATACTAGTATACTCTTTGTCAACGGATTAGACTTCAACAACAACTATAACGCTATCAGAAAATTGTCTCAGTTCTTTGCCAAAAAGCAGTTTTTATGGACATGGCCTCCACTAGCTGTGATGTTTTGAAGGTGTGTTTATATTCGGATGCTTTCCAGTAGTGCTTTACTTCCATATTGCCAAAAAGGGTTTGTCAGTTGGATTAGGACTATGATAAAAGAGGCAATGTTGTTGAAATTGCTCCGTTTCCTTCATTTACATGTAATTCAATCAATCCATTGAGACAGCGGGGGGTGAAACGTCTAAATTCTGTACACCGAATACAACATGCCAACTGCTGATCTTGTAGTGATGGTAATAGCACTGTCAAGTTTGACAATTCCGAGAAAGCAATACTGTTATTCCCCATATTCATTTTTCTAAATCTAATTTTACTTTCATTTCTTCACCAACACAGAGCTGTCAAGCTGAACATGTAATTCAATGAGCGTCAGCCGTTGGCTTGATCATTTCTTCATTTTATTTTTAATGGTTCATATACCATTCAAAATTACTTCATTTTGAGGATATGTAAATCATTTGGTGCTTCTATTGGACTTGACTGTGGTGTGCAGTAATCTGAGGCTGTGTCCAGGCTATATTCATCCAGTGTTATGTATGCCAGTGTTGTGTAGTCTCCCTAAAGGCTTGGGGGAGAGGGGAACATTTGATCGGAGAGTGATGTGTACTGCAATGCCTGAGACTATGGCCCTCTTTATTCAGAGTTGCGGCCGAAATGGGCTGTCAAAATGGAGGAAATTGAAACCAGTCAATATTGCACATCTCAGGCTGCTGAGGCATTGTGAGAACACCCTATCTTAAATTGCCAACAGCAGTCAAAGCCAGAGCAGATATCAACACAAGGGCACACACACACACACACAAACACACACACACACACACACAAACACACACACACACACACACACACACACACACACACACACACACACACACACACACACACACACACATATACACACATACACATACACATACATACACATACACATACACATACACATACACACACACACACAAAGCCCTCCCCCAATGCCAAATGCCTCATATCTGTTGGAACCACAGAGAATGGCATCTGAAAAACATGCTTAAGCCAAGGTCGTTCCTTCCTATGTTAGAAAGAAACAGCAAACTAATGCCTGCATCTGTCTGGCAGTCATCAAGTCCCTTGGACCAATCACTCTGTGAGAGCTGAGATCATTTTAATGAGAGGAGGTGAGTAGTGGTTTCTCCTCTCAGCTTTCAGCCCTCAGTGGAGCACTATGAAAAGAGCTTTCCAGGCAAACAGTTTGCTGTTCTCAGGATTTGGAGAGACCTTTTTAATCCCCACCACCTTGTTAAATAGCGGGATTTGAAGTCTGTTTCTTAATCAAGTCTCAGTACAAATAGGATCATCTCCCGTCTTTCTCAGCCTTTCCCTGTGCGGAGTGGGAATTATAGGTGTTCTAGTGCTACTCGTGTTGGTTGTTTTATCTGAGACGTTTGAACAACACTTCAGCTATTTCCAAGCAGGCGGCGGTACACTACAGTAATTTTCATCAGCTCGCTTGTTCAGGTAATGTTCCCCCAGGAACACTGATCTCAGGGCTTATCTTGTTAAGAGCCCCCCTGCCATCTTAAAGAAATGACTGGCTGGCGGAGACTGGGCCCAGCTTTTAGGAACATTATTGGGGATGGGAGAATGACACTAATTAGACTCATTGACGTGTTTAAAAATCAAGCTCGGTACATTCACTTGTTTGAATTTGCTTGTTTGAATCAAAAGCTGGATTGGTGCTCAATTGCAGAGTATAAATTATACTCTTCTAGTTTGAAATGACATAGAGAATCAACAAAAATGTGTCATAATATTAGGTATATCGAAAACACTTTGGTTGGAATTGTATCATGACACAATGCATTTCAAAGCACACAAAAAGTAAACAATATATTTACCTGCACAGGGACACAATAGGAAGCAGCTTCTGAGATGCAGCTTCTGAGATGGGTAGGCACGATGTTGTTTACACCTGCAATACAGCGTAGACATGAGACAAAACAGTAGAGTGAAGAGGAAGCACTCACCCATCAAAATCAATGGGGCCGCAGTGGAGCGAGTCAAAAGCTTCAAAGGTTCCTTGGCATGCACATCACTGATGACCTGAAATGCTGCCATCACCTTGGGGAAGAATGCGCAACACTGCCTCTTCAACCTCACGCAGTTGAAGAAATTCTGCATGGCCCCTAAGACCCTCACAAACTTCTATAGATGCACCATTGAGAGCATTCTGTCAGGCTGCATCACCACCTGGTACGGCAACTGTAACGCCCTCAACTGCATCACCGAGGGCACACTGCCTTCCCTCCAGAACATTTATAGCACTCAGTGTCAAAGGAAGGTCAAGAAGATCAGCAAGGACCTCAGCCACCCGAGCCGCGGTCTGTTTACTATGCTACCATCTAGCAGACAGAGACTGTACAGGTGCATCAGAGCTGGGACCAACACACTGAGAAACAGCTTCTATCATGAGGCCATAAGACTGTTGAACAGCCATCACTAGCCAGCTACCTGCCCGGTTCTCAGCCCTGATCCTTGAGACTAATGCCCCATGTATGTACATTCGGAAAGTATTCAGACCCCTTGACTTTTTCCATATTTTGTTACGTTACAGCCTTATTCTAAAATGGATAAAATAGTTTTTTCCTCATCAATCTACCCCCTAATGACAAAGCAAAACCAGGTTTTAGAAATGTATGCAAATGTTTGCAAAAAACTGAAATATCACATTTACATAAGTATTCAGACCCTTTACTTAGTACTTTGTTGAAGCACCTTTGGCAGCAATTACAGCCTCGAGTCTTCTTGGGTATATTGCTACAAGCTTGGCATACCTGTATTTGGGGAGTTTCTGCATAGCAATTTTCAGGTCTCTCCAGAGATGTTAGATCGGGTTCAAGTCTCGGCTCTCGCTGGGCCACTCAAGGACATTCAGAGACTTGTCCCGAAGCCACTTCTGCATTGTCTTGGCTGTGTGCTTAGGGTCGTTGTCCTGTTGGAAGGTACATTTTTGCCCCAGTCTGAGGTCCTGAGCGCTCTGGAGTAGGTTTTCATCAAGGATCTCTCTGTACTTTGCTCGTGCACCTTTCCCTCGATCCTGACGAGTCTCCCAGTCCCTTGCTGCTGAAAAACATCCCCACATTCACAGTAGGGATGGTGCCAGGTTTCCTCCAGATGTGACGCTTGACATTCAGGCCAAAGAGTTCAATCTTGATTTTATCAGACCAGAGAATCTTGTTTCTCATGGTCTGAGAGTCCTTTAGGTGCCTTTTGGTAAACTCCAAGCGGGCTGTCATGTGCCTTTTACTGAGGAGTGGCTTCCGTCTGGCCTCTCTACCATAGAGGCCTGATTGATATAGTGCTGCAGAGATGGTTGTCCTTCTGGAAGGTTCTCCTATCTCCATAGAGGACCTCTGGAGCTCTGTCCCGATTGGTCAGATTGGCCGGGCGGCCAGCTTTAGCAAGAGTCTTGGTGGTTTCAAACGTATTATATTTAAGAATGATGGAGCGAAACGTCAATATAGGGACAAAGTGGAGTCGTAATTCAACTACTCAGACACGAGACGTATGTGGCAGGGTCTACAGGCAATCACGGACTGCAAAAAGAAAACCAGCCACTTCACAAACACTGACGTCTTGCTTCCAGACAAACAAAACCCCTTCTTTGCCCGCTTTGAGGATAATACAGTTCCAACCGACGCGGCCCACTAACAAGGACTGCACCCCCCCCTCCTTCTCCATGGCCAACGTGAGTAAGACATTTAAACGTGTTAACCCTCACAAGGCTGCCCTAGCCGCGTGTTGGTGTGTTTACGGACATATACAATCTCTCCCTATTCCAGTATGCTGTCCCCACATGCTTCAAGATGGCTACCAATGTTCCTGTTCCCAAGAAGGCAAAGATAACTGAACTGAATGACTATTTCCCTGTAGCACTCACTTCTGTCAACATGAAGTGCTTTGAGAGACTAGTCAAGGATCATATCACCTCCACCTTACCTGTCACCCTTGACCCACTGCAATTTGCTTACCGCCCCAATAGGTCCTCAGACAATACAATCGCCATCACACTGCACCCTGCCCTATCCCATCTGGACGAGAGGAATACCTATGTAAGAATGCTGTTCATTGACTATAGCTCAACATTCCACACCGTAGTACCCTCCAAGCTCATCATTAAGCTTGAGGCCCTGGGTCTCAAACCCGCCCTGTGCATTTGGGCCATGGACTTCCTTATGGGCTGCCCCCAGGTGATGAAGGTAGGAAACAACATTTCCACTTCGCTGATCCTCAACACTGGGGCCCCACAAGGGTGCATGCTCAGCCCCATCCTGTACTCCATTTTCACCCATGACTGCGTGGCCATGCACACCTCCAATTTGATTATCAAGTTTGCAGATGACACAACAGTATTAGGCTTGATCACCAACAATGACAATGACAAGGAGGTGAGGGCACTCAGAGTGTAGTGTCAGGAAAACAACCTCTCACTTAACGTCAACAAAACAAAGGAGATGACCGTGGACTTCAGGAAACAGCAGAGGGAGCACCCCCCTATACACGTCGATGGGACAGCAGTGGAGAAGGTGGAAAGTTTCAAGTTCCACGGTGTATACATCCCGGTACAGCAACTGCACCACCCACAACCGCAGGGCTCTCCAGAAGGTGGTGCAGTCTGCACAACGCATCACCGGGGGAGAACTACCTGACCTCCAGGACACCTACAGCACCCGATGTCACAGGAAGGCCAAAAATATCATCAAGGACAACAACCACCCAAGCCACTGCCTGTTCACCCCGCTACCATCCAGTAGGCGAGGTCAGTACAGGTGCATCAAAGCTATGTTACAGAGACTAAAAAGAGACTAAAAAATAGCTTCTATGTCAAGGCCATCAGACTGTTAAACAGCCATCACTAACACAGAGAGGCTGCTGCCTACATACATACTTGAAATCATTGGCCACTCTAACAAATGGATCACTAGTTACTTTATTAATGCCACTTTAATAATGATGTTTACATATCTTGCACTACTCATCCCAGATGTATATACTGTATTTTTTACCATCTACTGCATCTCGTCTATGCCGGTCAGTCATGACCCATCCATATATTTACATTTACATATACATGTACATATTCGTATTCCACCCCTTTTACTTAGATATATGTGTATTAAGTAGTTGTTGTGGAATTGTTTGGTTACTTGTTAAATATTGCTGCACTGTCGGAACTATTAGAGGCACAAGCATTTCGCTACACTCGCAATAACATCTGCTAACCATGTGTATGTGACCAATAACATCTGCTAACCATGTGTATGTGACCAATAACATCTGCTAACCATGTGTATGTGACCAATAACATTTGATTTGATTTGGAGGCCACGTGTTCTTGGGGACCTTCAATGCTGCAGACATTTTTTGGTACCCTTCCCCAGATCTGTGCCTCCACACAATCCTGCCTCTACTGAGCTCTATGGACAATTCCTTCGACCTCATGGCTTGGTTTTTGCTCTGACATGCACTGTCAATTGTGTGACCTCATATAGACAGGTGTGGGCCTTGCCAAGTCATGTCCAATCAATTGAATTTACCACAGGTGGACTCCAATCAAGTTGTATAAAAATCTCATGGATGATCAATGGAAACAGGACGCACCTGATCTCAATTTTGTGTATAGCAAAGGGTAAAAGTGAATAATAATGTAAATAAGGTATTTCTGTTTTTTTATTTAATGCATTTGCTAAAATGTATAAAACACTGTTTTTGCTTTGTTATTATGTGGTATTGTGTGTAGATTGAAGAGGTAATACATTTTAGAAAAAGTCTGTAACATAACATAATACGGAAAAGGGGATGGGGTCTGAATACTTTCCAAAGGCACTTTAGATTCATTGTATGCTGGTCACCTCATATTCTCTTTATATCCTGTTATTTACGCACTGTGTATGTACAGTATGTACTGTATTCTGGACATAGTTCATCCCAATATACCTACTACTGTACATTCCATTTTCCTTCCAAATGATACACTGTCTACACAGCACTAATGTTCCCTCTAAGCTGCGCACGTGCGCGGCTGCATACCTCCTCCAGGACTGCCACGCAGAAGAAATGCCAGGCCGTGCAGAGACGCAAGAGATTGAACATCACTGAGTTTGCCCCATTAGTTTGCACTATATAGATCAATGTTTTTATTTGACCTAATCAACATTATATCAGCCCCTTTTCAATGCAACAAACCAAAACAAATCTAACTTTGCAAGATTGAGTCTGTAATTTTGTTGTAGGCAGAACCAGAACGCAACGGAGTAGAATTCTATTGGCTGAGGTAGCCCATGAGCGGTCTTTCAATCACCCCTGAGTGAATGTGCTTTTCAGATGGGTTTAGATCAGCAGAGCCATGTGTGTGCACGTGTTGATATTCTTTGCTAGTTAGCGAGTTATTAGCCCAGTCATAGATACATATAGGTCAGCAATGGGAAGTTACTGCTTCCAACAAGAGCAGAAAATGTGTTGGCTACATTTCTTTGAAATCAGTCAGGTAAAAAGCTTATGTTTTCATTAAAGGGGCAGAGTTGTACTTTTAGACAGGTTTTAATATGTAAATAGGCCAAGAAGACAGAGGGGTAGTCTACATTGTCTAATTCTCTGTATGGTAATAATAATACATTTTATTTTTGAAAGTGGTTTCTTGCATCTTACAACACAATACAATGGAATTTACAGTCACCTTTTTGGCCCATGGTGTTACAGACCAAGTAAAACATTATTAATTCATGTCAAGCTCTTAATAATGTAAAACGTTTTAAAAGTCTCATGCAATTGTAACAGTATAACTTTAGACCGTCCCCTCGCCCATACCCGGGCGCGAACCAGGAACACATCGACAACAGTCACCCACGAAGCATCGTTACCCATCGCTCTACAAAAGCCGCGGCCCTTGCAGAGCAAGGGGAACTACTACTTCAAGGTCTCAGAGCAAGTGACGTCACCGATTGAAACGCTATTTAGCGCGCACCGCTAACTAAGCTAGCCGTTTCACATCCGTTACACAATGTAGGTCTGCATTGAACACCACATATAGGCTACTTTAGGCTATATCATAGAAATGTGAAAATGTTATGGGATTTGCTCCATTGGTTTTGTTGGTAGGCCTACATTATGCTCAAATAGCCACAATAGCCTATTGGCTACAGTCTAAAACTGTACGGGTACAGCCTCAGTGTTCACTGTAAACAAGTGCCAGAAGCTGCACAAAATTCTCACAACGTTCAAGTTTCCGGTCACATGACCTAACATTTGCTGAGTGTCCCAACAAAGGAAACATTGCAAACCACGTATTTATGTTGTGGATTCTGACACATGCTCACTGAAATATATCTACTCTGGATTGTCATTTCTTGTTTGTTTGTTTGTTTGTTTATTGATTATTTGTGTATTTGTATTGTATTTGCTTGACATTCTACTGCACAGTTGGAGCTAGAAACAAAGCATTTCGCTGCACCTGTTTTAATACCTGCAAATCTGTGTACGCGACCAATAAAGTTGGATTTGATTTTAATTTGTTTATGCTAGGTGAACATGCTATCTGGCTGGCGGCCACAGGCAGGGTCCCTTCTGCTTAAGATGCAGTGGAGCCTCTATGGGTTAGGAGGGCCAGCTCTATCAATCTGCTCCCCTACGGCCCCCACGTTCCCCAGTGCAGTTAATCACTGCTACTAATTAGAGCTAATTACTCATGGCTGCCCGGGAGAGCCCCCCTTGCGAGCTCACGCTGATCTCAAGGTCCTCCATTGGCACCCCGCTGCTTGGTATTCCTCAGGTAAGGAATGAGACGGAGGTGGAGCCGCAGGTTCGCTCCCTGATCCTCACTTTTTTGTGTGAAAATCCAACACACCCCAGTGATTATAGTGATAGCTGAGGTATTGTAGAAGGCTAGGCCCTTGCAGGCAGCCTGCTTCACTGATATGCAGGGCAGCAATACTTCAATGGGCCATTAAGATGGGGGGCTTGTTTGTGCTGGTCTGGCGTGGGGATCTTGTCTGCATTCACACAGGCCCCTGCAAGCTTAATGATCCAACACCTTTTTACTACCTCTGTCATTAATTGTGCCCATGGCCATGACTCTCTGGGTTGTGTCGCGTTTGGGTGATTTTTCTCCCAGTAATTTTGCTTTAATAGATTCAATTTGCTTTCATTTGCTTTGTATTGATTTATTTGTCCTGTTTTGTCTCGTCAACCGTAGAAACTTATAATTTCTCACAAAAGTTTTAGAGGAGAGCGGGGAAAAAACAAATCTAATTTCCTAAGAGATATTGAGCGAGATGTAACAAAGAAATGACAAATGATGTTGATATGGTCGGCAAGTGAAGCTTGACTAGAGCCACATGAACTCACTTCATAAATCATCTCTTGTTTCATACATACCAAGCAAGATAATCGCATTAAAATATGAAGTTTCATATCAGGTGCAAACAATGAAGCTTAAGGTTGACAGCAGAGGTCGTTTACTCACAAGGCCACTCCAGTAGAAAGCTATAATCTGATCTATCATTTCTTAACCATTAAATAGGTCATGTACTGTCGGCATACATCTAGTCAGTGCCATCCGATAGCTCTGGACACTGAACTTGCTGATGTCAGCCTCAAATCATCACAGAAATACAATTTGTATGGTAGCTAAGTGGATTAGTGCCACTATTAAAGGTCCTCTATAGACAAAGGGCCGATGGATATCTCTGGAATAGATAGCTTTGCCCACCCCGGGTTATGTTAGACACAACACCTGCTTTTTGTCTGATTGCTACGCTGAGAGAGGGTGAAGCCCTTACCTTTCATTGACCTCATAATGTAAAGTGGCCAAGGGAAGCACACACACACACACACACACACACACACTTTTTAAGGCCACTGAAAGTCTACACCAGACCAGAGGACAGTTGTTTTGTGGGCTTGAGGCTTAGAGCTGAGAAACAGCAGATCGGCCAGATGATACAACATTCCCAGCTTGTTACTTCTGGTATAAGGCCTTTGTAATGTAAAGTGTGACCAAAGAGGCTTATTGTGGGCTTGATATGAAATGTTGTTTTCCATGTCAACTTTATCTTCAAAAGCTTAAACAGTTTTTTAAAACATGGATTTGCAAATTTGTTATACAACATTAAGAATGGCATACCTTATGTTTTTTAAATTGAATATCTCTTCAGACCGAAATTTACTCAATACAAGTGATCTTTATCACTAAACCAGCGAGACCTATTCAAGAAACATTGAAGAATTATCCAAGCGTTGCTTTATTTTTCTCGCCACAGCACCAGTCTGCATCCTGTAATGTCCTATTCATTGCTGTACGCAACAATGCACTTCCTGGTATAGGAACAAGATGAGGTTAGAGGTGATCTTTTTTTCCAGAGGCTGCCAATTGGTAGACGCATTTAGAAATGCAGTTCCATATGAAGAAACAGCCATGTCCTATAGAATATCATTCCTTTGTCAGTGGTCTTTAATGGGGATATTTGGCATTCATGCTTTCAGCTTTGTTTTTCTTGCAGTCTCTCACACATTCAGGTGGATGAAGGTCAAGCTTTGAAGCTGGAACCTTTCATATGTCTTCCCACAGCTCTCCGAATTAATGTTGTGTTTTTGTTTTCAGAGACACCTACAGTGATAAAAAATTTAATGGACATTTAATTATTTTTCACACGTGAAATGACAGAAAACCTTTGAGGTGATTTTTTTTTTTAAATGCAGCAAGCTCAAAGAATTGGGACGACAGAAAGTTCAGTTTCAAAAGATAGTCTCTGTTCGTTTGGAACGGCTATTGTCAAATAACAGCTTTTCCAAGCCCCTCTAAATCATGCCCAACGGGTGCTTTGTTTATGAGAGAATTTTCAGCAGGATTTGTCTGTGTGGTTGTTTGTATTGTGTGATATTTTTCTCCCTCTAAGCCTGACACACTTTTATGTAATGGAGAAACAGTGGGTGACCAAACAATGCTCCTTCTGTGAATAATGTTTTTGTCTGTCATTATAACTTCTTTGATGCAACTGTGGGGCTTTGATGCAAATGAATGTGGATGTCACAAAACCCTTAACAGGCACCTCACCCCAATGTGAGGCTAAGGGGAGAGAGACCCCATCGCTGGATCATGTTTCTGTATAAATGGAAAATGGCACAAATGTCACAAAGTTGGGAGAAACATCAAACAAACTGTTATCTGTGGCATTGTATCCAACTGTTAATTGGTCTTTTGTTCGCCTCCCCTCGCTGTCCTTCTTTTTTTAATTCACAAGAAATATAGCTCTGAACCTCAAATGAACCCCTCAAAAATACAAAGCCGAAGCCCAATTCGATTCATTAGAGAAGCTAACAGTAGCTGTTGGCTGTCACTGCCACCAAGGGGCCTGTCCATGGCTGCATCTGACATCTGTTGGCATAATGTTGCATAGAGCCTAATAGGCAACAGGAGCTGATTTATAATGTTCTCTATTTAAGTGGATGTCTTAAGGTAATTATAAGCTGGTGGGGAGCTCCTACTAATTGCACCTTCCCTGATCTGTAATGAAGGCCAAGCAGCGTGAATGAACACATTCCAGGCACCACCATTAGTTGAGGAGAGAGGGCAGCTGAGCTTGACCAGTTAGTGTTGGTTTTGCTCTGGGCTGGAGATGGTCACCTGCTGTTATTCCATGTCCTCGGACAATTTCTTTTGGATAATTAACTGAGATGCCACATATGGTGTGTTTGTGGGAAATGTGATCGCTAGTGGACGCTGAGGAGTAGAGTAAGCTAAATGAAGGCTCCTGGTTGTGACCAAAGCTCTGGCCACCTAGCACTATGCAAATTATGTGACATAACCATTCCTTTCGACATACACTAAATAAACCCAAAGAATGTGTCCACATGAAATAGGGAGGCCTAATTGATATGGGAGGAAATTCATTATTAGGAAGATTAGATGGTAAGGTAAATTAAGTACATTAATGAGGAATGAATATTAGCTATTTTTATATCAGCCGATTAAGATATTGTCAAAAGAGAGGCATCCTAAGGCCACAATGAAAAGTAATTAGGGAATGAGTTGTACATACGTTATCATATGGCTGGGGAACAGTAGGGGAGGAGGTAAGCTGAACGAGGATCTCTGACAATGAAATATGAACACTGGAACAAACAGATCATGTTTCAAATGAAATGGTCGCAAGAGCATTAATTCACAAAAACTAATATTTAAGATGATATTGATTGAGTATGGGTCAAGGGCAATAAAAATAGCTTCTGTGGATACTATAAAAATAAATTGAATAAGCTGATTTCAAAAGTAAATTAACTATTTTAGTACCTGCTTGTGGTTGAATAACACAAGGACAAAAAGACATCAGGATAAAGTCAAAGCCAGTGTAAAGCAGACTTCATGAGAATGATGTAAATGGAAGATAACTAGCAAGAAATAATGTATGGGTCAAGACAATGGGAAGGGAGATAGAATTGGAATGGACACAACACTGACCCCTGGGGAACCTCATTGTTGTGAACGCTGGGCTGGACTTTTCTCAGTTGACCTTATGAAAAGTATCAACAAGGTTAGAGAATAATTTGAGAAACAAGAGGTGCCAAAGATTGTCAGATCAGCAACAGTAAAATGTGTCTAAAGATTAACGGTATCAAATACAGCCTAGAGATCAAGGGGAATTAAGACAGAGAGGAGCTGCATAAGCACTCAGTTACAGAGGAGCTGTTTCCGTTGAGTGAGCTCCACAAAAGCAAGATTAGAGGGGATCAAGTGGAGAACGCTGAGAAAGGAATTGGAATTGACAGCACATTCAAGGGTTTCTGAGAAGAAGGGAAGACGAGATAGGGTGATCATTTTTTTTTTAGATTTGAAGGGTCAAGATGAAGCTTCCTGATAACCAGATTTAAATTAAATTGAAAATACAGGGGGAACACAGACATGGGAAAAATAAATACGGTTTTA
Source organism: Oncorhynchus tshawytscha (assembly GCF_018296145.1). Lineage (NCBI taxonomy): Eukaryota > Metazoa > Chordata > Actinopteri > Salmoniformes > Salmonidae > Oncorhynchus > Oncorhynchus tshawytscha. The sequence goes on along the minus strand of NC_056455.1, from coordinate 17,227,736 downwards.
TGTGCGTTCAATTATAGCTTGGTGTCAGCCAACAAGCGAAGATCTGCTTCAAATGTAAATGATATCTTATCCTTCCAATTCTACAATATAAATCTCATATAGTTTTTTGAAAAATGTCTTCTTAAAGTATATTTATAATTAGATTGGGCTGACAATTAAGACATCAGTAATAATTATTACATAGCTTATGTGTGAGAACAATACACAATAGGCCTTTTCTTAGCTCCGGGCTATCTTTGTCCCAGGCTAGACTGGCCCTGGGCTAGCTTAGCCTGTGTTCACACCAGCATTTGATAACCCTTGGCTAATATTTAGCCCTGGGCTAAGGATTCACACTTATTCCAAAGCCCTGGGCTAACGGACAAACACAATATACGACCAACATTCTTCTCTGACGTGTAACCCATGTTATAAATAATAAGATATTTATCATCACATCCTGTTGCTTCTAGCCTAGCGTTTGATTTCCAACAGTGATTGTTTGTTTGTATAAACCTTGCTGTCTGCCTGTCTGACCTCAGAAATAATGTTTCACTTTTGAAATTTGACCTCACCCATGTACAGGGAATGCTGTGCACAAATGAGACATCAACTTTCAGTAGCGGAGCGTGGTTAAAATCACTGGGGAAGCCAAGCCAGGAAAAACATGGCCATATTACAACCTATGCGTTAGTTCATATTCCTTGCCACCATGATATATAGGGCAAAGGCCCACACAATAAGAAGACAATAAGAAGACACAATGGCAGAATAAATTCAACCACACTTTTGTTTCGTCACAAAACTGGAGAGCAACATCTGTCCTGTGAAGTCCACAAAGCATATTGCATGTAAAAAGCTGTTACATGACCTACAGCATGGTCAAGGAAGTTAATGTTTCCGACACCTTCAGACTACTAAACAACTATTATTTTAGAGCCATGGAGAGTTACCACAAGTCGAAAAGAAAACAGGAGCTGCCTCCAGTATTAGAGTACCATTTCAGCTTTAACATTTCAACATCATCAAATCACCTATGCTTAGTCTTATACAGTGACAACTAAAAGGTGCCAAAAACAATTTAGTCCAATCAACGTAAGCTAAATCTGATGTGGCTGTCCATGGTACTGATTTCTGTGTGTGTGTGTGTGTGTGTGTGTGTGTGTGTGTGTGTGTGTGTGTGTGTGTGTGCACGTGTATTTGTGCATGCTTGCAAGTAGAAAATAACACATTGACTCACCTTGTAGAGAAACGTCAATGCTATCCTCCTCTCTTTCATGTTGACGAAACGGTCTATGACTCTATCATATTGTACAGGCTTTTAGTTTTTGTTGACCTAGGCTACCTCACTAAAATGCTTGCCTGCTAGCCTTTCTTTCATGGGCAATGATGAGCCAGCTAGTTAACATTAGCCTACTGTATCGAGCTACAAATTGAACTTCCACCCTCTCAGTTTAGGGGCACAATGTATAAATTTATGGTTGGATCAGGATCCCTGTTATAGTCATTGGCCAGTACGGAGAATTAAGTAAAACTACAAATCCATATCTCCATCCATGGCTAATTTAGGAAAGACCAATATTAACACTCGCTTAGCCCCAGGTTAAATCTCCCTTAGCCCAGGGCTAAGTAGTAGTGTGAACTCACCTAATAATGCATTCATTAATGCAATTGCATAATCAACCAATTTGCCAAATAATTTGTGTCCAAACCCATTTTATTTTCACCACAATGTCTCTTAACCATTAGCAATGCACTTTGAAATGTATTTAGCATTTAGCAGAATAAATATTGATTGCATTCCATGAGTGATCACTCTGTAACCCATCATCCATCCTTAATAATGTCGCTCACAGGCACATTCTTTCAGCTTGGTTTCCATTAATAACCAGTCTACGTGACATTGTCAACATTCTTCCCCCAAACAACAGGGTCTGTCAGGCATGCCTGGTTCGCAATCAGGTCATTTAATGTATTTCTTCAATTGAAAGTCCTTAATATGTTGATGGGGGGTTATCCTGTAGTGTGTATGGCCTTTTATCTCCCTTTGAGTGAAAGAAACTCCCAAGGCAGCTTCCTGAGATCATCTGGTGGGGTTATTTATCGTGTGGCATTTAGCAGGGGCCTGATGACAGCAGCTATCCGCTTTAATTAAAGGTTCAACCTCTTCCCTGGATGACACATTGACTGGTTTGTGCCTTGGAAAAGTGAAGGTACATGTCTAGTCCATCAGACTCCTTTGGAGCCATGGCTCGCCAACCTTCAAGGTAAAGAGCAGTGGAGATGGCATTTTGGTGAGGTCATCACAGGGCAAGACCACAGAGACTTGTTGGAATAAGGGGGGTTATCCAGACATGCACTTGTTAATCTAAAAATATGGTGATTATGTATTGTGTAATCTATTTCATTTATTGTAACGTCTTAATGTTTTAGGGCTCTAAAGGTTGGACATATTGTTGTTTATTTGTCATTATTGTTTATGTATTTGTATTAACTTGTCCCCTCCTACGAAGCCATGGTTCTTTCGTTAAGTTTATAGTGACCTTCTGCTTTTGCAGATGTGGGATCTGCAACTCAGTCGGTAGCAGTGAATGGCTAATGGTCCATCCCTCAGCTATTTTACGGCTGACTGGAGAATGTGTCCACTTTGCATGGTTCCCTTCCTCCATTTTTCAAACTTTTCCTGAGTTGTGGGTGACGCAGCTTGAAAGGGTTTCAGGAGAGGCAGCACACAAACGAAGAGTAAGCCCAGATGATACAATCACTTTGTTCAGCATGAACACTTCAGGAAACATGTCTCCCTTCTGTGGGCAGCCACAAGGCTGTAAGACAGCGAATTGGCTCTTCTTCTTCTCAAAGTTAACCCTTGAGATTTCATACTAACAGAATTTCTGGAAATCCGTACTGCACAGGGACTTGACTCATGTTCCTACGGGTCACAGCCAGACAAGGATCAAGACTATGGATGGACATAAATACATCCATCTATACACAATAATCTCTTCTCAGCATTTCTGGCATTCAAGAGTGTGTTCATACAATAAAAGCAATCAGGTTTAGGCCCTGACTCACAGAGATTGTGATGACAGGAAGGTTTAGGCCCTGACTCACAGAGATTGTGATGACAGGAAGGTTTAGGCCCTGACTCACAGAGATTGTGATGACAGGAAGGTTTAGGCCCTGACTCACAGAGATTGTGATGACAGCAAGGTTTAGGCACTGAGTCACAGAGATTGTGATGACAGGAAGGTTTAGGCCCTGACTCACAGAGGTTGTGATGACAGGTAGGTTTAGGCCCTGACTGATAGAGATTGTGATGACAGGGAGGTTTAGGCTCTGACTCAGAGATTGTGATGACAGGAAGGTTTAGGCCCTGATTCAGAGATTGTGATGACAGGAAGGTTTAGGTGTGTCTAGAGTGGGTGACATAAAAGTGCCTGTCTTGATAAATGTCTCTATCCAACGTATAAATTAAAACACTGGCACACAGAGATCAAACGCATAGAGCTGGATGTTTCCCAGCACTGCAGAGTGAACCAGGCCACTGAGTGGACAAGGAAAAGGGACTGAGCGCTAGTGATGTTGCTGGAAGCTCCCTAATGACACCTCCCTGCAGTAGTGGTAGTGGTGAGAGGAGTTGTCTGGGCTTTATGCTCTCCTTCCTTGATGGCCCCTGGGATCCCTTTGTTCTGTTGTAAACCATTCTGAAGGAAGGACGCCTAATTGCTCGGCGCACACTAATGAGTTTGCAAACTAATTAAAGGGGTATATTACGCCCTGTGGGGGCCCCTATCACTAAGAAAGCCAGGGACATCTTTAATGAGGGGCCTTGATAACCCTTCAAAGGAAGGATGTGTAGTGTCTGTAATGATGCCCAGGGTAAAGCCAGGCTCAGCCGGGAAGAAGTGTGAACCATGCCGTCCTGCCGCTGCTCTGCTCAGCTCACCTTGGGTGTGTGGAGACTCGCAAGCAGATGCCAAGTGTTTTCAATCCGTCGCCCACAGCTACCTACCTACATGTCCAACTCACTCTCCCTTCAGTGAGTTCAAAGAGCCACGCTGCACCTTTCCCACAGCAGGAGGCATATAGGCAGGTTCATAAGTAGGTAGGCCCCATGCTCATGTTGTTTAGAAAAATATGAATATTCCAGTGTTCATATTTCCAGTGAGTAATTTTTTAAGAATAAGATTAAGCATTTTGTTGTTTTGACTTTCAAAATAGGCTGACCTATATCACACTCAAACTTCAAATGGCAGAAACAGTGGGAAGCAGCTGGGCAGAATAAGAAAGAGTGTTTTTTTATATAAATAGTGTCTGTGTCATATGGACTGAATTCAGCTTGGAAATAGATGAAGGTCAGCATTAGTCCTTATTCATGATTTCCTAGTCTCTTCATCTATGACAACACATGGCAGCCTTTGCCATGTGTTGAAGATTCAGACAGTGCTCTCAGTCTTATCTGATGGGATTGCAGTGGTGACATGATACAGTAAACAGCTTCTTTCTCCAGCAAAGTCAAGCCTCCCTTCAGTAAACAAGACCATTTTTTTGTTCGGTCACAATATTTTCTCTGGTGACAGTGATGGCTGTTATTTTGCCTGTGGCTCCTGTCAAAACTAACATGGCTTAATTGACTGCGAGCGAATGAGCCCCTGGATTGATCCTGTCAGGCTCCTGAGGAAGTGATGCTGCTCCATCTGTGAGGCGCAACTCCAGCGACAGCAGCAATCTGTTGCTTGGGGATGAGCCAAGGCATTAAAAAAGGCTGAATTACTGAGAGTACCTCAGGCACATCACGTGGATCCTGATCAGCTGTCAGCCACGGCACACACCAGTAAACACGTGCACACAGACACTAAAACACACACACAAAGTCATTCGTCATTCCAGTCAACACACTTTGCACCACGGATACTAATGGAAAACTCAAGTGGTCTCAATATCTCCCTGGAGGTATTGAAGGAAATCAGAATAGTCTTGTCTCAGCTTGGGCTGTCCTCAGGGAATTTATAAAACACAGGCTGCTGTCACCCATTCTTCAGGCATTGTCATTTGTTCTAAAAAATGATGGTGTGTTGTCACCCTCTTGTCTTTCCCTTTCCCTTTCCCCATTCCTCAAACATCAAATATGGCCTGTCATGACCCAACCTTCCACCTCTCTCTTTCTCTCTGCCTCTCCCTTCTCCTCCCTCTCTCCTTCTCTCTGTCAACTAAAGTGTGTGGTGCGGCAGCGCCTTCTGGCATGATTAAATATTTAGACGCCTGTCAATGTAGATGGCGGTCAGAGACGCGGCAGAATAATCTGGGGGACAGCTGCTGTGCCACATCTGGGTGCCACTGATAGCAGGGGAAGGTGTGCGGCTGTCTTCCGTTGGAGCCGAGAGGAGACTTCAGAGCCGCAGCCATCTGTCAATCAGTGGGCAGAATCGTAACGAAGCTCACCATTGTGGGCATACTCAGATGGATTGATGCCTGACAGACTTTGGATGGCATCGGAGAGTCGTAGATGGTACTTTTGTTGAATAGTTTTGTGTGCTTCTGTACCTTTGAATTCCATTCCTCAGCGACAGAGAGAGAGCCTGGCCTGGTTGCTGTTGCTCAATGTGATTGAGAATTCATAAATAAATAGCCTGCCTACGCCTTTAATCCAATTTATCTCTTATTATCATCAACCTACAAGGATATTCGCTAATATATTTTTGTAAGCATAATGTGGCAATGAGGTCTCATTCACTCTATGTTTTCAACACGAGAAAGTAAGCTAGTATTTGAATGACAGTGGACTTTGTTTGGTCTTGCTGGTAATGCGAGGTGGCTGGAGGTGCGATGTGTCGGAGCATTTGAAGAAGATTGAGTGTGAACAGCCGCCCACTTCTCTCTTCCCTGCACTTTTCATCTGAGAGGGTGAGCGGGCCAAATGTGAATGGCTGTAGCTATCCAGTGGTGCTGTGCTGTGAGGCCGATCGGCTGGCCTGAAAATCACTTTCCGTTCCTCTCCTAGGCACATGCGACAGGATATGGATGCGTCTCCTCTCGGCTCAGGCCCTCCCGACAACGTGATTAATGGCACTCGCTTCTCTCCCCATCTCATTCTGTTACTGTCAGAGTTAAGTGGGCCGAAGACAATAATAAACAGTCAGTCTTCTGTGAACCCCCTAACACGATCATTCCACCCCACCCAACCCCCCCTCCCCCCTCCCCAATGAGAGAGAAGAAGAGGGGTGGTGTGTATTTGAGACAGAGGGAGAGGTAGAGACACAGAATGGTTGCGATGGAGTGAAATGGAGGAAGAGAGACTCATCAGGAGAGAGATAGTGTCTGATATATGTGTGAGAAAACAGCTGATAGAGAAAACAGTTAGGACAATTGTAAAACCCTGTTTTGAATATGAAATGAGAGCGATAGAGAAACAAGGAAGGAAATAAAACGACAAGAAGTTTGAGAGCGATAGTGCGAGAGAGAAGATAGGTCAGGTCCCAGACCTGCTGTTTTATTCACTAGTGTGCTGTCTTTCCCTGCCTTTCCTCCCCCGAGCCTGTCACTTCACTCTGCCACTTCCTCTTCAGCCCAGCACTTCCTCCTTCCCTCACTCCCAGGCAGCCCCACAATGCTCTAGGATACCAACAGACCCTGTCACACAACGTTGTCTTCCTCCACCAGACACAGAGAGAACGCTATGATGCCACGGCTATTCTCAGGCTCTGGTTTGATTCATGTGCCTGGACTGGATAGTTCCACTGGCTGACTGTGGGTTAGGAGCCCCAAAGCCCCTCTGCTGATCCCCTAAACCGTGGGACCCTCTCTCTCTATCCTCCTCTCCTCGCTCCTCTTATTACGGAGGATGACTTACCCTACAGCCCTGTACTCAGTGATCGCGAAATCCACAGGCCCTTGTACCATTCTCATCCTCCATGCCAGGGATCCCTTTTGTTTCTAGAAGATCTGCCCCAGAGAAATGAAGTGCCATGATCTCATCACACAGGCCCATTGTTTTCACTCTCATACACACTGTGTAATGGCCATGGAGATAAGGGGATGATTCAGGCCTTTCACTGGAGGAAATGGGAACGCTTGCCAGAGAAGAAGTGAAATTACTGTTTTGATGGCTTTTGGTGGTGGGGGGCATAATTGCTGGATGGATGGAGGGATGGATGGATGAAGTGTGAGGAATCTTAACACACGGGAGATGAGTATATCTAATACTGCAGGCAGTTGGAAGGAAGGGAGCATGCAGAAGGTTATATATACAGCGGGTTGCCTTAATGGATGTGTATGTATAACAGCAGTTGCACTAAAATAGCATATTTTTTTCTCCCCAACCCTTGCCCCTTCTGGATTGAAACTCCCATTGTTGATAGCAACGCTGATTACGATATTGTTCCATGCGCATCACCATAGTAACGGCAGTTAATTTCATATTGTTTGTGCATGAGATAGTTGCTAGGGCCTTTAGGAATAGGAGATGAGCTTAATTTATTTGGCAACTGACATAAGGCTCATCAACACATTCCAGAAAACAAGGGTCAGAGGATTACAGGATGTAGTAATGACAGGGACAGAGCATAAATACTATGCAGGATTATAATTAGCCTCTGTGCATTTAAACACACTCCCACATTGACTTCTGGGGGAAATGTTGTATTAATTGGGTGGCTTTTCTTTTCTCCCTACTTTTAAGTAATTTCAGCAGCAAACAAAAGGCTTGGCGATTAGGCGACACCGAGTCACGCCAGATCAACCATGCCCCAAACTCCCTCTGGAAACACCTCTACCCAGGGAGAGAAGGAGAGGGAGGGCATTCAGAAAGGAGTCAGAGTTAGCTTTGAAGCCCTCTGTGAAGGGGAACTGAAAAGGGGGATCGATGTGAGAGGGAGCCTGATAAGACAAGGCAGGCACACACAGGGCTGTATCCTCGGGGTGGAGAGACTACAGTGGGGGGACAGGAAAGGGTTTCCTGGTGCCGAGGCTGAGCCCTGGACCTGAGGGGAATTAATGTAGAGAGAGACTGGAGACTGGCTCGGCTTCCCACTCCAGTCCTCCTAGTTTCCCACCTCAGCATTCAGCTATCATCTCTCTCGCTCTCTCTCTCTCGCTCTCGCTTTCTCTCCCCCTCTCTCCATCTTTCCCTCTCTCTATCCCTCCCTCTCCCTCCTTCCCATCCCTCTCTATCTCTCCCCGGCCACGGCAGCTTTATCATTCATTTCCGTCCAGAAGTGGGGAGAAGTTGTAAAGCTAATTAAGGTGCGGGGATGCGGCGGCTCGACAGATGTGCATTGAGACGGCCAGCTATTGAATAGCAGGGATAATGGTGTGCAGACCTGATGGGCAGTGGGGGCTGTGTTGGAGGGCACTCTTTACCTGGGCGTGCATGTTAATAAGAGCCTGCCTGTCTGTCTGTCTGTCTGTCTGTCTGTCTGTCTGTCTGTCTGTCTGTCTGTCTGTCTGTCTGTCTGTCTGTCTGTCTGTCTGTCTCTGTCTCTGTCTGTCTGTCTGTCTGTCTGTCTGTCTGCCGAGAGCAGGGAATTAAGGGGGAAGGGAAGCGTGTCGCCTGCCTCTTACTGAAGAAACAAGACTGCCTAGCTGATTAGGAGCACAAATTCACCCAGGTCGGTAAGACAGGGAGATATGCAGCTCTGTAGGACAGAGAGAGAGAAAAAAGACCTGTCTTTATTAACAAGGAATAATGGGAGAGGAAAATGGAGCGGAGGATATACTGTACCTGTCGTGGATGTTGAACAGTAGAGTTGATATGGTATTGTCGATGACAGTTATCAACATTAGATGTATCTATGTGTAATTTTTCTCTACTTGATGTCATTGAAAGCCATAATCACCAGCTAAATGAGACAGAGAAGTGGGCCGTGGTTGAAGTGTTGCACTAAGAGTACTTTGCTGGATCAAACAGTATATTAGAGGTGTTTGGCTCTTGACTAGTACACAATGTTTGCTTTTAGCTCTTGACTTTTTATTGATCATACAGACCATACTACTGCCAAGTGCATTGAAGCGGTATGAGAAATACAGGAAATATGTGAGTGAACGCAACTCAAATATGTGTTCTGGTGAAAGGGTCTTTTGTCTAATAAATTGACACATTTGGACACTGGAAAGCATACTGCAGGGTATAGAGCTTTGATTCATTTAAATATTATATTAACTCGTATTAACTCGTTTGATGCTACCATTTCTCATGACATACAATGACTTCAGAAAGTATTCACACCCCTTGACTTTTTCCACATGATGATGTGGATTGTGATTGATGTGATGTGTATTTAATTATATGTATTGCATTGTCATTTCTGGTCAACGATCTACACAAAATACTCTTTAGTGTCAAAGTGGAAGAGAAATACTACATTTATTAAAAATGAATGATAGATAAAACAGTAATATATCTTGATTAGATAAGTATTCACCGCCTGAGACAATACATGTTAGAAACGTCTTTGTCAGCCATTACAGCTGTGAGTCTTTCTGGGTAAGTCTCTAAGAGCTTTGCACACCTGGATTGTACAATATTTGCCCATTATTATTTAAAAAAAATATTCAACCTCTGTCAAGTTGCTAGAAAGACATTTGAAAGTCTTGCCAAAGATTTGCAGACAATTTAAGTGAAAACGGTAACTAGACCACTAAGGAACATTCAATGATGTCTTTGTAAGCATCTCCAGTATAGATTTGGCTTTGTGTTTTAGGTTATTGTCCTGCTGCTGAAAGCTGAATTTGTCTCCCACTGTGTGTTGGAAAGAAGTCTGAACCAGGTTTTCCTCTAGGATTTTAGGATTTTGCCTGTGCTTAGCTTTATTCCCTTTGTTTTTATCCTCAAAAACTCCCTAATACTTGCCGATGACAAGCTTACCAATAACTTGATCCAGCCACCACCATGCTTGAAAATATAAGGAGTGGTACTCCGTGATGTGTTGTGTTGGATTTGCCCAAACATAACGCTTTGTAGTCAGGACAAAAAATGGATTTCTATGCCAGAAGTTGCCCTTCCTTATGAGTCATTGCGGTTGAATCTGTGCTTGAAATTCACTACTCGATTGAGGGACCTTGCAGATAATTGTATGTGTAGGGTACAGAGATGGGGTAGCCATTCAAAAATCCTGTTTACCACTATTATTAAACACAGAATGAGTCCATGCAACTTATGTGACTTGTTAAGCACATTTTTACTCCTGAACTTATTTAGGCTTGCTATAACAAAGGGGTTGAATACTTAATGACTTAAGACATTTCTGCTTTTCATTTTTTTTATTCATTTCGAAAATGTTTTACAACCAAAATTTCACTTTGACATTATGGGTTTCATGTGTAGATCAGTGAAACAGCATTCTCAATCTCACATTTAACTAAATGTGGAAAAAGTCAAGGGGTGTGACTACTTTCTGAATGGCAATGTTTATTCTGCACAGACCTTTTCAACATTAATGTAGTGCACCGACAAGTCTACGTTTGTTGAATGAAATATGATATCAAACAGAGAAACCCCACACTTGAAACAAAATAGCAGGGTTGGTTTTAGAGCTTAACACATTATTTTCTCTGTTTGGATGAGAGGAATATGCTAACAATAATTTCCTCCTATAGATGGTTGCACAGCTCCAATCTCCCACACAAAGCCTTGTTCACCAGCTAGCTCCCCGTTTTTAATTAGCTTCCTTCAACACAGACAGTCTGATCTTACTTCTGCCTAATTGTGATTATTTACACAATAAAGGTTTATGGGTATTTATAGCCCCCTTTTCCTCCCAGTATTCAATGTCTGCCGTTAATAATGAGTAGGAAATTATTTTCAACACTCCATCATTATCTGTGTCTTCAAGTACTGTCTTCCTTTTAATATGCTAATGCTGGCTGATATAATCGCCTAGTAATTGTAAAACACTTGAAGTACGACACATTTTGTGTGGCACTCTACTGAATGAAGAAATCACAGTCAAGACAAAAAGCTGCTCTTGAATATGTTGAGGATCTGTTTGTGTTCTCAGGAGAGATGCTTCGGCTCGGCAATGAATGGTTATTCCATTCTAGATGGCAGAATTCCACATTACACGGCGACGGTGTATCCTGAAGGAAAAGTGTAGGTTAGCTCAGCCTCAAATCCCACATCTCCATGCTCCTGACGCTCGCCTCTGTCTAATCATCGGGCCCGTTATTCCCAATAATCAACCACACAGAGAGTTTACAGATTACCATTGATCCTATACGAGAGAGCAGATTTATAGTAGTTGGGTACTGCTGTCAAACCGTCTTAAATGAATTGTACATTAAGTTGCCCCTACTGCTAGGTAACTACAGAGTAATAACTGTAGGTATACTGCAGGAGTTACATAGGTGTTACTATGTAATTACATGGTAATACGTTTGTAGCGCTTTCAGTTATTAAACATTTAGAACAAGGAATGTGTAATTACACAGCCACTTGCTGAAGTCTGTTCCACATGTGCAATAATGGATGTTATTACACATTTTCTTGTTCCACTATTTAAGTCATGTTTTGTAATTACACGTTTTAAAGTCATCTTTGAATTACCACGTTAATAACTCTAAACAAAATCGGACCTTGTTACTTGTTACTAACTACAAGGTGTACAAGGTTCTGTTATGGCTTTCTTCCGTCGAAAGAGAGTCGGACCAAAATGCAGCGTGGTTAGTACGATACATCTTTAATGAATACGAATACGAATATGAACAATACAAAAACAACACATGGAATGTGAAAACCTATACAGCCTATCTGGTGACAACTAACACAGAGACAGGAACAATCACCCACAAACACACAGTGAAAACCGGGCTACCTAAATATGGTTCCCAATCAGAGACAATGATAATCACCTGACTCTGATTGAGAACCTCAGGCAGCCATAGACTATGCTAGACACCCCTACTCAGCCACAATCCCAATACCTACTAAAAACCCCCAATACCACAACACAACACAAAATAACCCCATGTCACACCCTGGCCTGACCAAATAATTATATAAACACAAAATACTAAGACCAGGGCGTGACAGAACCCCCCCTCCCCCCCAAGGTGCGGACTCCCGGCCGCACACTAAAACCCATAGGGGAGGGTCCGGGTGGGCGTCTGTCCACGGTGGCGGCTCCGGCTCGGGACGTGGACCCCACTCCAACCAAGTCTTAGTCCCCCTGTAACGCGTCCTTTGATTGGCGACCCTCGCCGCCGACCTAGGCCTAATAACCCTCACCAAGGACCCCACTGGATTGAGGGGCAGCTCGGGACTGAGGTAGAAGCTCGGGACTGAGGGGAAGCTCGGGACTGAGGGGAAGCTCGGGACTGAGGGGAAGCTCAGCATAGAGGGGAAGCTCAGCATAGAGGGGAAGCTCAGCACGGAGGGAAGCTCAGCACTGAGGGGAAGCTCAGCACTGAGAGGAAGCCCAGTACTGAGAGGAAGCCCAGTACTGAGAGGAAGCCCAGTACTGAGAGGAAACTCAGGCATGTAGTAGGCTCTGGCAGATCCTGGCTGACTGGCGGATCTGGAAGATCATGGCTGACTGGCGGATCCTGGCTGACTGGCGGATCTGGAAGATCCTGGCTGACTGGTGGATCCTGGCTGACTGGCGGATCTGGTTGCTCCATGCAGACTGGCAGCTCTGGCTGCTCCATGCAGACTGGCAGCTCTGGCTGCTCCATGCAGACTGGCAGCTCTGGCTGCTCCATGCAGACTGGCAGCTCTGGCTGCTCCATGCAGACTGGCAGCTCCATGCAGACTGACAGCTCTGGCTGCTCCATGCAGACTGACAGCTCTGGCTGCTCCATGCAGACCATCAGCTCTGGCTGCTCCATGCAGACTGGCAGCTCTGGCTGCTCCATGCAGACTGGCAGCTCTGGCTACTCCATGCAGACTGGCAGCTCTGGCTGCTCCATGCAGATTGGCAGCTCAGGCTGCTCCATGCAGGCTGGCAGCTCAGGCTGCTCCATGCAGGCTGGCAGCTCTGGCTGCGCTGAACAGGCAGGAGACTCCAACAGCGCTGTAGAGGAGGAAGGCTCTGGCTGCGCTGAACAGGCGGGAGGCTCCGGCAGCGCTAGAGAGGAGGAAGGCTCCGGCTGCGCTGAACAGGCGGGAGGCTCCGGCAGCGCTAGAGAGGAGAAAGGCTCTGATAGCGCTAGACAGGCGGGAGACTCCGGCAGCGCTGGAGAGGAGAAAGGCTCTGGCAGCACTGAACAGGCGAGGCACACTGAAGGCCTGGTGCGTGGTGCTGGCACTGGGTAGAGGACACGCACAGGAAGCCTGGTGCGGGGAGCTGCCACCGGAGGACTGGTGTGTGGAGGTGGCACTGGATAGACCGGACCGTGCAGGCGCACTGGAGCTCTTGAGCACCGAGCCTGCCCAACCTTACCTGGCTCGATGCCCACTCTAGCCCGGCCAATACGAAGAGCTGCTTGTACCGCACCGGGCTATGCACCCGCACTGGAGACACCGTGTGCTCCACAGCATAACACGGTGCCTGCCCGGTCTCTTTAGCCCCCCGGTAAGCACAGGAAGTTAGCGCAGGTCTCTTGCCTGGCGTAGCCATACTCCCTGTGAGCCCCCCAATACATTTTTGAGGCTGACTTTCGGGTTTCCTTGCCAACCGTGTTCCCTCGTATCGTCGGCTCCTATCTCCGGCTGCCTCTGCTCTCCTAAGTGCCTCCACCTGTTCCCATGGGAGGCGATCTCTTCCAGCCAGTATCTCCTCCCAAGTGTAACAACCTTTGCCATCCAAAACGTCTTCCCATGTCCATTCCTCCTTTCGCTGTTTCTGCTGTCGCTGCCTGTCACCACGCTGCTTGGTCCGTGTGTGGTGGGTGATTCTGTTACGGCTCTCTTCTATCTCCTCCTCTGACGAAGAGGTAGAACAAGGATCGGACCAAAATGCAGCATGGTTAGTACGATACATCTTTAATGAATACGAATACGAATACGAACAATACAAAAACAACAAACGGAATGTGAAAACCTATACAGCCTGTCTGGCGACAACTAACACAGAGACAGGAACAATCACCCACAAACACACAGTGAAACCCAGGCTAACCTAAATATGGTTCCGAATCAGAGACAACGAGAATCACCTGACTCTGATTGAGAACCTCAGGCAGCCATAGACTATGCTAGACACCCCTACTCAGCCACAATCCCAATACCTACTAAAAAAAAACAATACCACAACACAACACAAAATAACCCCATGTCACACCCTGGCCTGACCAAATAATTATATAAACACAAAATACTAAGACCAGGGCGTGACAGTATCATTGAATCTACATGGAATACCAGGGTTGATAAATAGGCTAGGACCTGGTAACAACAATTGTAACAAGGTACATTCTGTCATTGCTGGGAGTGGCAGCTCCCCGCACCAGGCTTCCTGTGCGTGTCCTCTACCCAGTGCCAGCACCACGCACCAGGCCTTCAGTGTGCCTCGCCTGTTCAGTGCTGCCAGAGCCTAACTTCCACGATGCGTACAAAGCCCTCCCCCGCCCTGCTTCAGCAAATCTGACCATGACTCCATTCTGTTGCTCCCAGCCTATAGACAGAAACTAAAATAGGAAACGCCCATGCACAGGTCTATCCAACACTAGTCTGACCAATCAGATAACACGCTTCAAGATTGCTTCGATCACGTGGGCTGGGATAACATTGATGTATATGCTGACTCGGTGAGTGAGTTTATTAGAAAGTGCATCGGAGATGTCTTACCCACTGTGACTAGTAAAACCTTTCCTAACCAGAAACCGTGGATTGATGGCAGCATTCGCGCAAAACTGAAAACGCGAACCACCGCTTTTAATCATGGCAAGGTGACTGGAAACATGACGAAATACAAACAATGCAGCTATTTCCTCTGTAAGAAAATCATACAAGCAAAGTGTCTGTATAGAGACAAAGTAGAGTCGCAATTCAACGGCTCAAACATAAGACGTATGTGGCAGGGTCTACAGTCAATCGCAGATTACAAAAAGAAAACCAGCCCCGTCGGGGACATTAACGTCTTGCTCCCAGACAAATTAAACAACTTCTTTGCTCGCTTTGAGGATACGAGAGAACAGATTTATAGTAGTTGGGTACTGCTGTCAAACCGTCTTAATCTTACAGTGCCACTGACACGGCCTGTGTGTTCTCCTTCTCCATATCCAATGTGAGTAAAACATTTAAACGTGTTAACCCTCGCAGGGCTGCCGACCCAGACGACGTCCCTAGCCGCGTCCTCAGAGCATGCGCAGACCAGCTGGCTGGTGTGTTTTCTGACATATTCAATCTATCCCTATCCCAGTCTGCTGTACCCACATTGTTCCTGTTCCCAAGAAAGCTAAAGTAACTGAACTAAATGACTATTGCCCCGTTGCACTCACTTCTGTCATCATGAAGTGCTTTGAGAGTCTAATCAAGGATCATATCACCTCCACCCTACCTGATACCCTAGACCCACTTAAATTTGCTTACCGCCCCAATAGATCCACTGACGATGCAAACTCCATCACACTGCACAGTGCCCTATCTCATCTGGACAAGAGGAATACCTATGTAAGAATGCTGTTCATTGACTACAGCTATTTAACACCATAGTACCCTCCAAACTCGTCATTAAGCTCAAGACCCCGGGTCTCAACCCCGCCCTGTGCAACTGGGTCCTGGACTTTCTGACGGGCCACCCGGGGGTTGTGAAGGTAGGAAACAACATCTCCATCCTCCACAATGGGGCCCCACGAGGGTGCGTTCTCAGCCCACTCCTGAACTCCCTTTTCACCCATGACTGCGTGGCTATGCACGCTTCCAACTCAATCATCAAGTTTGTAGATGACACTAGAGTGGTAGGCTTCGTTACGGCCTACAGGGAGGAGGTGAGGGCCCTCGGAGTGTGGTGTCAGGAAAATAACTCACTCACTCAACGTCAACAAAACAAAGGAGATGATCGTGGACTTCAGGAAACAGCAGAGGGGTCAAACCCCCATCTACATCAACGGGACAGTAGTGGAGAAGGTGGAAAGTTTTAAGTTCCTCGGGGGTATACATCACCGGCAAACTGAAATGGTCCACCTACACAGACAGCGTGGTGAAGAAGGAGCAATAGAGCTTATTCAACCTCAGGAGGCTGAGGAAATTTGGCTTGTCAACTATAACACTCACATATTTTACAGATGCACAATCGAGAGCATCCGGACGGGCTGTATCACTCCCTGGTATGGCAACTTCACCGCACTCAACCGCAAGGCTCTCCAGAGGGTTGTGCGGTCTGCACAACGCATCATTGGGGCAAACTTCCTGCCCTCCAGGACACCTACAGCACCTGATGTCACAGGAAGGCCAAAAAGATCATCAAGGACAACAACCACCCGAGCCACTGCCTGTTCACCCCACTATCATCCAGAAGGTGAGGTTAGTACAGGTGCATCAAAGCTGGGACTGAGAGACTGAAAAACAGCTTCTATCTCAAGGCCATCGGACTGTTAAACAGCCATCACTAACATAGAGAGGCTGCTGCCAACATACAGACTCAAATCTCTGGCCACTTTGATAAATGGACTTAACAAAGGTATCACTAGTCACTTTAAATAATGCCACTTTAATAATGTTTACATATTTATTACTCAACACCTATGTATATACTGTATTCTATACCATCTACTGCATCTTGCCTATGCCGCACAGCCATCACTCATCCATATATTTATAGGGTCAACAGCCCTGCACCCCCCACAGCAACTTGCTCAAACCTCCCCCATTTCTCCTTCACCCAAATCCAGATAGCTGATGTTCTGAAAGAGTTGCAATATCTGAACCCCTACAAATCAGCTGGGCTAGACCATCTGGACCCTCTCTTTCTAAAATGATCTGCCGCAATTGTTGCAGGCCCATTAATAGCCTGTTCAACCTCACTTTCGTATCGTCTGAGATCCCCAAAGATTGTAAATCTGCCATGGTCATCCCCCTCTTCAAAGGGGGAGACACTCTAGACCCAAACTGTTGCAGACCTATATCTACCATACCCTGCCTTTCTAAGGACTTCGAAAGCCAAGTTAACAAACAGATCACCGACCATTTCGAATCCAACCGTACCTTCTCCACTATGCATTCTGGTTTCCGAGCTGGTCATGGGTGCACCTCAGCAATGCTCAAGGTCCTAAACGATATCATAACCGCCATCGATAAAAGACAATACTGTGCAGCCGTATTCATCGACCTGGCCAAGGCTTTCGACTCTGTCAATCACCACATTTTTATCGGCAGACTCAACAGCCTTGGTTTCTCAAATGACTGCCTCACCTGGTTCACCAACTACTTCTCAGACAGAGTTCAGTGTGTCAAATCTGAGGGCCTATTGTCCGGACCTCTAGCAGTCTCTATGGGGGTGCCACAGGGTTCAATTCTTGGGCTGACTCTTTTCTCTGTATATATCAATGATGTCGCTCTTGCTGCTGGTGCTGCTGGTCTCTGATCCACCTCTATGCAGACGACACCATTCTGTATACTTATGGACCTTCTTTGGACACTGTGTTATCTAACCTCCAGATGAGCTTCAATGCCATACAACTCTCCTTCTGTGGCCTCCAACTGCTCTTAAATGCAAGTAAAACTAAATGCATGCTTTTCAACCGATCGCTGCCAGCAGCTGCCCCCCCCCCCCATCCGGCATCACTACTCTGGACAGTTCTGACTTAGAAACTGTGGACAATTACAAATACCTAGGTGTCTGGTTAGACTGTAAACTCTCCTTCCAGACTCACATTAAGCATCTCCAATCCCAAATTAAATCTAGAATTGGCTTCCATAAGACTGCTAAATAGTTAGTTAAGCGGTTAACCAGATAGCTACCCGGACTATCTGCATTGACTCTTTTTGCACTAACTGTTATGTCTCATCACATACGCTGCTGTCACTGTTTACTATCTGTCATTTTATTCCTAGTTATATGTACTGTTTCTACCTCGTACCCCTGCACATCGACTCGGAACTGGTACCCCGTGTACATAGCCAAGTTGTTACTCATGGTGTATTTATTGTTACTTTTATTATTATGTGTTTTTATTTTTCTATTATTTCACTATTTTCTTTCTCTCTGCACTGTTGGGAAGGGCCCGTGTATACTGTTAGTCTACACTCGTTGTTTATGAAGCATTTGAGACATTTTATTTGACTATCATGTACTTAACCAGGAGCAAGCAACTTCATGAGACGTGAAACCCAGTAGGGTACAACCTTTATAATTCATATGTAGTTACAATGTAGCAACCTTTGCAGACAACAGGCTAACTAAGAGAAATTAGGAGACAGGAGATAGGAGAACATTAGCTATAACCCTTTCACTGTACTCACAATAAATCACATCTATGCCAATATGACACAAATGTTGATTAAAAATCACAATTAAACTTGATCGGAGGTACATAACTCTCGTCATGAGCCGTTCAGCTGTTACAATCTTTAACAACCAATTCTGTAATTACACTGTTGTTACAAGGGGTATACATGTATTTACAACGTACTTACCCAGGAGCAAGCAACTTAATGTAAAGTGAAGTGAAATGTTGAATTACTTTGTAGTTACATTGCAACAACCTTTGCAGATGAAGTTGAAGCTATAGTCTAGGGCGCCTGTTTCAAACTCCCTCCATGGTTAAAGTAATGATAAATAGATGTCATTGTTGTAAAAATCTGTGTGCTTAATTTATTATCATCCTATATCGAAATATTGAATGATTTTGACTTTATGAATTATATTATATTACGCTAAGTCTCTTTTTGCACAATTTAAGAAGAATATCAAAGAGCTTCAGGTGAAGAAAATCTTACTGTATTTGTCGAATGGTTTAATTGAGTATCTATTACCTGTTATGGATACATGCACTATGGGTGTGCTAGGATATACATACATTATACACAGAGGAAGTATTACCGACATTTATTTGACTGTAAACTGGTGGATAGAACGTGTTAGGCCTACTACATTACACAGACAAATGTTTTCACCACACAACAATTACAGGACACGTCATTTTACCTCAGATTGGTGATGTGAGTATTATGGTTTATAGTCATCACGTTCTCCCAAAATCGATTGCTTGATACGGATCATATCTTTGGTTTAGTACAAGTATTTTTGTCATACACACCAGTCCATAGTGGAACTTAGAATGCGGCTGTCATTTTCAGACCACGGTGGCTAGAATAAAATTGGTCTCTCCTCCCATAAAACGTCTCTGGCCTCACATGAATTCATGGATTTGAAGGTTAAACTATCATTCGAATGAAAGCTATTTAAAAGCCGATGTGGAGTGGTGATTCGTTGAATTTAAATGCAACATGTAAAGTGGTGGCCCATGTTTCATGAGCTGAGATAAAAGATCCCAGACATTTTTCATACGTGCAAAAAGCTTATGTCATAACGTGGCCCTTTCTGGGTATAGAGCGTGGCATCCCCCTCTCTCTCCCTTCTATACCCAGGTTCTGTTATCTCAGGTCGTAAATTCCTGGAGGAGACTCTCTCCTCCTGGCCATGCAGTATATATAGAGAGAGAGTATGACAGTAGAACAAGGAACTTCTTCTACGTCACAGAACTTGAGAAGTGAACAGTGTCCATGTTTTGGAGAATGTGTAAATGGTGAGAAGCCAATGAGAAGCCAGCTACGACACGGTCCATTTTGTTTCATGTTTGTGACCTCATGAAAGACAATACAGCCACATTACCATAACTCTGTTTATACAGGTGCCTCCATTTTGAGGTTTGCGTCTAATTATTGTATAAAATGAATGAGTAAAGATGAAACTATTTGTGAAATTATGTATTGCTGTTAATGTGAGAAAATTGTATACCCTTTCAAATTTAACTAAGTCATTGGCCCGTCGCCATGAGCACAGACATGATCTGGCTTATGGGACAGCCCTTTTCTACTGTTACGAATAAAACCCCCACCTGAAGAAATCCTCTTCAGACCACGTGTACCTCGGTCAGCTAAGGGGGCGAAGGTTGAGTAGAGACCACAAAAACCTCAGTATAAGGTAAGGTTGTAATGTTTGTTGAACTCCTAACCATACTACATGAAATTGTTAAACTCTGAGACTATCGATCCCGACATTAGATTCGAATTACTAGTCTGCAGCTAGAAATGATGTCAACCTGAAATGTGAAGACCACAACCGCCGAAACATCTATTCTATAAGAACATTTCTGAATCGCTGAAGTTTCCATTCTTTTTTCCCCCTTGAATTTGACCCCCTTTTCTCTCCAATTTCATGGTATCCAATTGTTAGTAGCTACTATCTTGTCTCATCGCTACAACTCCCGTAAGGGGTCAGGAGAGACGAAGATCGAAAGCCATGCATCCTCCAAAACACAACCCAACCAGCCGCACTGCTTCTTAACACAGTGCGTATCCAACCCGGAAGCCAGCCGCACCATTGTGTTGGAGGAAACACTGTGCACCTGGAGACCTTGTGAGCGTGCACTGCGCCCAGCCCGCCACAGGAGTCGCTGGTGCGCGATGAGACAAGGATATCCCTACCGGCCAAACCCTACCTAACCTGGACGACGCTAGGCCAATTGTGCATCACCCCACGGACCTCCCGGTCGTGGCTGGCTGCGACAGAGCTTGGGCGCGAACCCAGAGTCTCTGGTGGCACAGCTAGCACTCCCACCCGGGAGGCCCTGAAGTTTCCATTCTAACCACGAAAGACTCCAGCGAAGCAGAGAGACGCTTGGATGAACTTTCCAACAGAAAGACAGACGATTCCAACAGAGATCACGATGGCACACTGAGCGTAAATATATACTGATTGCAATTATTCCCGAATGAGTGAGCGTTCATGTGCAAAGGACAAGCATTTAAATTAATATAATTAACTGTGTAGTGACTCTTTTGTCTTTCCCGCCCTTCTCAGTCCACACCCACTTCCCTTTGTCCCCCAAGCCGTCATATCGGCTTAGCCCACTAGGGAACCTCCCCTATCATTTCCTTGTATCCATATCTACTGTTTGTTTGTTTATGCATTTCTGTGATTATTTAGATAGTTAGTAAATAAATGATTAAGACAATTGATGAATGGATGATTCATAGTAAAAACTGGGTTTGTGCAGATAACCAACAGATAACAACAACGACGTTTGGAATGAGACTAATGTGAGGTTAAGAATAATTTATTAATTAGAAGACAAATTGATCAGATATTAAAATATCTAAAGAGTAATATTAGGAAAATTATAACTTTGTAATCTGAAGATTTTCCTTGGTGCCCTGACTTCCTAGTTAATTACATTTACATGATTAGTTTAATCACGTAATAATAATTACAGAGAATTGATTTGATAAAATGATGCCAAAGACACGACACTTATATCTCTCAAATTGTGTGCACAAATTTGTTTATATCCCTGTTAGTGAGCATTTCTCCTTTGCCAAGATAATCCATCTACCTGACAGGTGTGGCATATCAAGAAGCTGATTAAACAGCATGATCATTACACAGGTGCACCTTGTGATGGGGACAATAAAAGGCCACTCTAAAATGTGCATTTTTGTCACACAACATAATGCCACAGATGTCTCAAGTTTTAAGGTGGAGTGCAATTGACATGCTGACTGCAGGAATGTCCACCAGAGCTGTTGCCAGAGAATTTAATGTTAATTTCTCTTACATAAGCCGCCTCCAATGGGGTTTAAGAGAATTTGGCAGTACGTTCAACTACGTCTCACAACCGCAGACCACATGTAACTGTGCCAGCCTAGGACCTCCACATCTGGCTTCTTCACCTGCGGGATCGTCTGATACCAGCCACCTGGACAGCTGATGAAACTGAGGAGTATTTCTGTCTGTAATAATGCCGTTTTGTGGGGGGGGGGGAATGATTCTGTTTGCCTTGGCCTGACTCCCCAGTGGGTGGGCCTGGCTGCCAGGTGGGTGGGCCTATGCCCTCCCAGGGCCATCCATGGCTGTGCCCCTGCCCAGTTATGTGAAATCCATAGATTATATGAACTGTAACTCAGTCTTTGAAATTGTCGCATGTTGTGTTTATATTTTTGTTCAGTATATATATAGCAGCCTTCTTGATGTCCTCATCTAACCAACCATATATAGATTACTCCAAGTTTCCATGTGGTCTTTGTGTTAATAATAAGCTATAACTGGTCGCGATACAACCGTATTACTATGTAATTACATAGCAACACCTATGGAGCTACTATGTTCTTACTTCAGTTATAACTGTGTACTTACTGTATATCGCGATGGGGGCA
The DNA here is from genome assembly GCF_018296145.1 of Oncorhynchus tshawytscha. Classification (NCBI taxonomy): domain Eukaryota; kingdom Metazoa; phylum Chordata; class Actinopteri; order Salmoniformes; family Salmonidae; genus Oncorhynchus; species Oncorhynchus tshawytscha. The sequence goes on along the minus strand of NC_056455.1, from coordinate 17,205,508 downwards.
ACTTAATTTAAAGTGTTACCAATCTTGGTTATTGTTTCTTAACCCAAATGATGAAAGCCTTGTTCTCCCCATGTCCTTAGGGGGAGGGTGCCTGGTGCTTTTCTGTTGGAGAGGAGAGGATGGGATCCTGACTGTTTCTCTCTTTCTGCTGTTATTTCCCTGTAGAGCAGGGAAGAGTGAAGGGAGCTATGAGTGATCGACTGCGCCTCTATTCTATGAGTTTTAGGGGGATTTGAAGTTATTGAAAGTGTGGTGAAGGGTGACAGCTGGGAGATGTCTATGTGATGCCTATCAGGCGGCCGGGTGCCTGCCATCATGGTTGTGTGCATCCAGCCAGTCTTCCTCTCAGCCTGTCCCCTCAGGCAGACGGAACAAGCATTCCACTCCACTATCACATACATGTTATTGTACTACTGGCCAATCATCTGCGCTACTCACATATGAGATTTCACCAAGATTGCACAGAAATTGATATGAAATGGCTGTATAGGGCCTTTAAAAGTGGGAAATTGGGAGGTGTGTGAATGATGAATGATAGATAGATTGATGGCGAGAGAGAGAGAGAGAGAGAGAGAGGCGTTTTTTGGGGGGCTATTCCTTAACGATTCCTCTGAGTAGCCATGCAAGGAATAATGGATGTGTAATGTGGAACGACAGCTTGCAGAGCACTGTCATTAATGTTGTAATTCACTTTTAGTGTTTCTACTATTGCACTGCAACAGGAGGCACAGATGTCACCTGAATCAGCTCCTTCTAGCAGCCAGAGCACACCCTGTCTTCACCAGCTGTCTATGAACGCACCCTGCCAGCCCACCGTGTGTGCAAATGTGTGCAATGGTTTGTGTGTGTGTGTGTGTATGTGTGTGCGTGCGTGCGTGCGTGCATGTGTCCATGATGCCCAGTAAATGTCACCTTCCAGAGTACACTGTATGTATTGATACAGGAAGTACATCCATACTGTTATAGTATCTTGTTACATCATTGGAATCAAAAACAAATAGATTTTCTTTGCCATTTTTCCTTCTGGTTATTATAGAATACCTAGACTTAAATACTTAGTTAATATTTGGCTCCATTTTAAAAAAGACAATCATATCAGTACCCTCCCTACTTTGTTATAACTCATATTGGGACCTTAAATGAAGGGGATGCTTGAATACCCAACACAAATGTCTCCCATCTCTTTAATATAAAGGCACACGTTCACTCTGGAGATCACCCTGACAAAACCACAGAGGGATATGACAGAAGACAAAAGAAAAGGTCTCAGAGAAAATAGCTGACTGACTGTGTAAGCTCAGCTCAGCTCAAAATGAGAAAGTTCATTATATGGCCGTCAAGGTGAAAGGAAGACATCTCCTGGCAGACGCAGTTAAAATGTCCACCTCTCCTACTCAGAGGGTAAAAGAGAAGGAATGAAGAGAGACAAATGCCATTTTGTGGGGAGGTGTGTGTGTGTGTGAGGGAGAGCAAGAGTGTGTGTGTGTATGTGTGTATGTGTGTATGTGTGTGTGTGTGTGTGTGTGTAATAAAGAGAGTAAACGTGTGTGTCTGTGTGTGTGTGTGTGTGTGTGTGTGTGTGTGTGTGTGCGTGCGTGTGTGTGTGTGTAATAGAGAGAGTAAAAGAGAGAGTGTGTGTGTGTGTGTGTGTGTGTGTGTGTGTGTGTGTGTGTGTGTGTGTGTGTGTGTGTATGTGTGTGTGTGTGTGTGTGCGTGTGTGCTCGTGTGCGTGTCTGTTCCAGTACAGACAAGGGCAGCAGTGTTAATGGTATTGCTCTGTAAAATGACCCTTACATCCGTTTCTTCATACATTTCCACAGTGCTTCAAAAGTCCTCATATTTTCCCCTTGTCAGCAGTGTATCATTGTTATGTGTATGTGACCTCTAGAAGGAGCTTTTGTTCCTTCATGTAGCCTTTCATGTTCAGCCTGTGCTCCCTTGTTATTTGATTGCATTCTGAATGCATTTTCCCTAACAATGGAACAGAAGGTTATCCCTGTTGACATATAGCTTCTATGGTTAGTCTCCTGCGCTTTAATACAGGGCTAGCCTATGAATATCAGTTTAATAGACAAAACTAGTTTCATTCCACTAATATTTGCCAACACAAGTGGATGCTTAAAATAGCTCCTCTCACTCAGTAACACTACTGTATTTTATGCTAAGTGTGCCACTTATAATACAGCCTCAAGCTAAGGCAGCATTAGCCATACCTCCCCTGGCGAAGCAACATTACAAATGAAGTGGTATCAGGGAAACTACTGTAGCCCTGTGTGAGGAGGAGCCACAGTGTCAGAATGGTTCCACACAGACCTATAAATGGGATGTTTGATACAGTACATACTGTAGTGTTTCATAGCAGATGTTGCTGTCCTTTGTCTCGCAGACGCTGTTTCACACAGAGTGATGCTGAGACTGGCTTAGGCTTGCAGCACCACTGAAGACTTACACGGCACTAGACAATGACCATTACCCCCAAGACCAGCGAACAGTGATCTACTGACCTCTGAGACAGGTAAGACTGTTACAAATGTGAACATTTACCACCCTGTGTAGATAGCTGTTACATATACTACAGAACGAGGCCTCTTTCACCAACATGTAGGATACTGGTTCCTTATCCTCATATGAATAAAGTTCCCTTAGAAGTAAATCTTCATGTGGCAGAAAGTGATGTGGGCGCCGGACATGGGGGGGGGGGCTAGTGGGTCTGGGCAGATGTGATGTAGTTGATGTTTGTATGATGTTGTCATTTGTATATGAATGTTTTGTATTGTTTATAAAATATAAAAATAAAAATAAATGATAAAAAATAAGTAAATTGTATACTCTACCAAAAGACAATATTATCAGGAATTAGTCTTTCCCTGTGTCCTGTGTACTCAATGACAGTCTCACTCTCAGCATCAAATAGCAGAGTTCACTATGAATTACGAACGCATGTTTGATTGAACTAAAATCTATCACTGCACTGCCGTATACAATAGATCTCATTCAAATGAGTCCGTTTCTGCAGTGTTGAATCTTTTCACACTCACCTCAAAGCTAGTCATCATTTTCCTTTTCAAGGGAACTTCAAAGTGGTGTCAGAAGGAGACGTGGCATGGGTTTGTGTTTGTTTTCTTCTTGCATAGAGAGTAGTTACTTTGGAAAGCGCAGGGCTGGCTCGGTGATGGAGCGTAGGATGATTCAGCAGGAATCCAACAGCCCATGTGACTGATTCACATTTGAACATAAGCAGAAATATGGCCACTCCAGGGAGCTGCGGGGAGGAATGGAAAAATAGCCTCAAATCTCTCAGCAGCAAATCAAAAGTCTCTTTGTTTAAGTCCTGTTCTGTGTCACCTTCTCTATGGCTCACCGGTGTGTTGTGGTGTACATGGTGGTACTGATTGCTCTTATTCAAAATAAACACCATGACAAAGATGGGGAAGAGGAGTTTTTTTTCATGTGCCTCTCCTGAAGAGGAGGGCCTGAGAGGATTATATGGCTCAGTGGGCACCGTATTGTGTAGGGAGTGGATACAGCAGGTACCCATTTGAATCCCAGCCAAGAGACAGACACAATGTTGCAGGGGATAATGTTGCCTCCCAGCAATTAAACTCTGGAGGTTTGGAGTGGTTTAGGGGGAAGCATGTTGAATTAGCCCATTTTTCCTCCCTCTCAGCCATGTCTTACGCTTATCTTCTTTCTGACCGCTTTGTAGGAGAACCTGAGAACTGTACGGAGGAGTTGTTTTGCTTTGAATTCTTTAGGTGCCAAATTGAATTCCCTCCATCATTCCTCTCTCTGTGTATCATTTGCATTGACATATCTAATGCATACACATTTTCAAGTACTAAGCAAAGGCAGAGATTTCGCCCTTTATCCAAGTATCCTAGAAACACTGTGTGATCTGCTCCCATCAGCACCACAGAACTTTCCCATACCCTTGGGTCTTTGTGTCCCTGGTTTCAGGTTGGTTGTTTACAGTACAGAGGGGTTGTGTTCCGTGCCGTCCCCCCTCCTTCCCCCAGTAGCGTTGGGCAGCGGGGTCTCAAAGCCTCGTCGTCCAGGACAAATTGATGGATAGCGGCTCATTTACTTGAAGCCGTCATGAATGGACTGTGCCGTGACTGTGTAAACAAGTGCAAAGACTCCCAAGGGCATTCCTGCATAAATAATGACTCCAGGAGATGTTTGCCATTTGTACCACTCACTGGCTGCAGACATGGGTCAGCTAGTCTCCTCTATTGGGAGGCTTCAGTAAACAACAGCCATTAACGACCCGACAAGTTTACCTGCCTGGTGTGTGGGAGCATCCTCATTGGCTGCTGAGCCTTCTTGGCTTCTCTCTCCATTCAGACTCTTCCTGTTCATAGCACTCATTTCCATCTCTCCTGGTGAACGGCAAGGTTTTATGTAGCTTTCAAAGGGATGTAACAGAGGGACTGTTGAGAGTGTGTTCAAGTCTTACATGCTGTGTTTACTTGAGCATCATCTTCACTGTGCTTCACTTCATCCAGTCAACTGTGTTTTCAGGAATCCACCCAGGTCTTAACACCAGCTGTAAACACTGACTACTCAGATTGTGGGGCATATCCAAAAGCCTGTATAGGTTTGAGCTCTTGGCGTGGGTTTGAGGGAGAATGGCTAGCATGAGCTCTGCAAGGGAAGGTGATGTGACAGCGGGAGAGGGAGGCAGAGTGAGCGGGAGAGAGAGAGAGAGAGAGGAAATAAAGACAAAGAAACACCCACTCCTCATTAGCTTAAGCATCGTGTGTATCCATCATCCTGTAAAATAACATCTGAAAAAAGAGAAAGCCCACGTCTGCCGCGCGGCAACATGGGATGGAGATATAAAATGAATCTCTGCACTTAGGCGGTGCCATCTGTTCATCTGGGTGGAGAGCACGCCTTTACGCCACACGTTCTTTCTGCCTCCCTCTCTCTCTCTCTCTGTCTCTGTCTCTTTCTACTCAACCGCAGAAACCATCTTTGCTCAGAAACCAGAGAGCTCAACAAAACGACATGCCTCAATGCCAACCCCGGGGCTACGTTTTTTCCTCTTGTTCTTAATTTCCCTGATAGTGTGCATATCTTTATCCAGTTTTTGATACAATATGCAAAAAACATAGTGACATAATACAATTTGAGCTCCATGTGAGAAATAGGATTATCTTGGGCGAGATTGTCAGCGACGTGTTACGGTAATCACTTTCTTCCAGGAGCCGAGAGACGTGACTCACTCGCAACTTGACCCGCTGTCATCATCTATTCCATCTGACAGTATTTATGCAGTTTGCTTGATCTGGTTTTCCTTCAGGTGCTTTAAAAAATGAATGGAGAGACCAATAATATATATATATAAATGGGGAATAATGAAAAATAAGTAATCCCCCTTGCAAATTGGAACAAGGAGTAAATCCTTGTCCACCTTGGGGCCCCAGCCAGCTACCCAGCCAGTCAGTCAGTTGGTCCGTGTTGTGTTTATTGCTCCAGACGTTGTTGTGGATTGTCAACGCGGTGGAGCTGTGTGTTCTCTAGGTCTCCTCTCCACATCTAGTCAGACTCCCCAGTGTTCTAATTGATACAGGATGTGTTTCACAGGCCTCTGGAGGAAGGTCACAATGCATGACTTTGACACACTATGGAGCCACACAGAACAGAACATACACAAATAAGGCTCCTCTCTCACCCATAAAACTGTTACATATTTTTTTTCAATTCTCTCAAAAGTTAATGTACAGTCAGGAAAAAAGACAAATAAAATAAATGTAACAAATACTGAGCTATATTGTATGCTAAAACAATTGGGAAATTATTATTTTGTACTTATAAGATTGCTCAGAGAAAAGATTTTGTTTAACAAGTAATATTTATTTCTAAAGATAGGGGTCAAAATGATTGGCACCTCTGTTTTATATACCTTTCAATACTTCACCTTACGAGAATAACGGCACTGGGCCTTTTTATAAAATGTTTTATGACATTGGGGAACACATTAGGAGGGATCTTAGACCATTCCTCCATACAGAATCTTTTCAGATCCTTGATATCCTTTGTCTGCGCTTATGGACTGCCTTCTTCAATTCAAACCACAGGTTTTCAATGGGGTTCAAGTCTGGAGACTGAGAGGGCCATTGCAAAACCATTTGTGGATTTTGATGTGCGCTTGGGGTTATTGTCTTGCTGGAAGATCTACTTATGTCCCAAGTTTCAGCCTCCTAGCAGAGGCAACCAAGTTTTTGGCAAAAATGTCCTGGTACTGGGTGAAGTTCATGATGCTGTTGACCTTAACAAGGGCCCCAGGACCTGTAGAAAGATGTTAGGTATGGGGTTCTTTTCTGCTTATGCATTCTTATTTCGATGCCAAAAACACCACTGGAGTGCGCGGCCAAAGAGCTTTATTTTTATGTCGTCTGATCATAGCACCAGTTCCAATTCAAGTGCCAATGCCGTTTAGCAAACTCCAGGCATTTACATTTGTTGGATGACATGAAAATAGAGCTCTTTGGACACGCCCACTAGTGGCAGGTTTGGTGTCAAAGAAAGTTACATTCAAAAAAATAACTCCATACCTCCTCTAAGATATGGTGTAGTATTTCTGATGTTATGAGGCTATTCTGCTTCCTCTGGTCCTGTGGTACTTTGCCCAGTACCAGGACAGTTTAGCCATAAACCTGTTTGCCTCTGCTAGGAGGCTGAAACTTGGCCACAAGATCGTGGATCTTCCAGCAAGTCAATAAGCCCAACTTTCAATATCCACAAATAAATTGTTAATTGACTAGAAAATCCACATTTTGCAATGGCCATCTTAATCTCCAGACATGAACCCTATTGAAAACCTGTGGTTAGAAATACTAGAACAGAAAATCCACACAGTTTAGATAGAAAGGTTGACATCCTTCAACAGTTGAACACTTTGAAGCTTGAATATGGCACAATAAACACCCGGTATGCAGAGATTGCTGCCATGAAATCCAAGCACCAATATGTTGAGCAAGGTGAAAGTGCAGGGAAAATGCTTGGTAAAGTAAGGAAGAGGAACATATTATCCATAGCATTCGAACCCCAGATGGTAGCATAACAATGGGTACTTCTGAAATAACTGAGTCTTTAAAACCTTTCATCACAAACTGTATCAATCTGAAAACATTCAAAGGATGATATAAACTATTTCCTTAATGAGGCCATTTTAGCAGTTATACGTGAAGCAGTGTAAATGTATATGATAGAAACATTACCCCAGGTTAACTGTTGGAGGCCATCAATGATGTACAAAACAGGAAATCTCCTGGTAATGATGTACTCCCAGTGGAAAGTTACAGACACTTTCTTCCCAAATTACTAAAGCCTATGTTACTTATCCTTACTTATACTTTCTAATTATGACTTTTCAACGTTAGGAAGTACATTTAAGTGGAAATGGACAAAGACACATATGCAATACCTGGGTGTACTGATACCATGCAATCTGGAGGAGGCATATACAATGAATTACTGTCCTTTAATAGATAGGCTTGACTCTGATGTTCAGAGATGGAGATCTCTCCCTATTTCTATGTTATGTAGGATCAACATAATCAAAATGAATATATTACCAATGCTGATATATTTATTCTAGGCCTTGTCAGTTTCAATTCCATCCAACTTTTTAAATAAAATAAATGGCCTGCTCTCCAACTTTATTTGGACAGGAAAGACTTCAAGAGTCAAATAGACTGTTTAACACTTATCCCAAAAAGCTGGAGGTCTTGGACAGCATCATATTAAGATGTATTACTGGACTGCACAACTGCATTCACTTAAACAATGTACAACAGACAATCCTTGGCCATGCAGGAGTATAGAAGACATACATGTTATACCCTGTGATCTAAAATATATTCACTAGTTCAGGCCCAAGGCATTGAAGAATTCTCATTCGTACTTGGGAAAATGTACATAAATGAATGAGGTGGAAAGAAGCAATATTGCCAAGCACCCCTATTTGGGGTAACCTCACTTTACCTCCAACGTTTAATGACAAATTTAAGTCCTGGTTCCAAACTGGCATCAGGAATTTGGAGCATGTGTACTATGATGAATATCTACTGATCCAAGGCCGATTTCTTATAGTTCTTACAATTCAGAATTCTTATTCAATCGTTTCAATAGAGTTTGGATGAACCAAAGGCATCGAGCACAGAAAAATACTGAAAGAAATTGAGGAGAACCGTTGGTCACAGATACGTGAAAATGTTCATACCTGCTCCTACAACCTACTACTGTTATAGTAGGTTGTAGGCCTGTGCCTAGGCCGTCATTGAAAATAAGAATTTGTTCTTAACTGACTTGCCTAGTTAAATAAAGGTCAAATAAAAAATAAATATAATTCATTAGGACTTATTACACTCCTGCCAGGATGCATGTAATGCACCCAGAAATGTCACATTTCTGTTGGAGATGCAACAATCACAATGCTGTGGTCCTGTGACAAACTAACACCATTTTGGGATAATATACTGAATGTGCTACCATTTCATTGTGTCTAAGAATTTATATCCATCCACCTCCACTATAATGTCTGTTGGGAAATGTAAATATTGGTGATGAATATCAGAGAAGGTTTTGTTATCTAGGTCTAAATGCTGCAATACATTGGAAAGCCTCATATTCACCGTTAATAACAAACTGGAGGACAGTTATCTATCTAGTTACTTCCCACTAGACGTTATATATTATAAAGTCAAACAAAGACAAGACATATTTGACAGAGTTTGGAGGCCGTATGTGGAAAATCTCGGAGAGTGTGGTGCTTGAATGGAGGTGGCGGCTGCTTGTCAAAAGTAGCCGTTTGCATGCCAGTCAGAGCTGGGGGGCTCTGGGGTTTCCAACTTGCTGGCTAGTTGTAGTTGTGCGCCTGTTGGTGGGTTGGGGTTTCCTGGTTCCGACAGGCGCATGGGCACAGCATTGTTTTGGAAGGCAGAGGGATATTTTGTGTTTTTGTGTGCTATTGTGGGCAAGTGTGGACATGTTGTTGTGTGCTATTGTGGGCAAGTGTGGGCATGTTGTTGTGTGTGATTGTGGGTGAGTGTGGGCATGTTGTTGTGTGTGATTGTGGGTGAGTGTGGGCATGTTGTTGTTTGTGATTGTGGGTGAGTGTGGGCATGTTGTTGTGTGTGATTGTGGGTGAGTGTGGGCATGCTGTTGTGTGTGATTGTGGGTGAGTGTAGGCATGTTGTTGTGTGTGATTGTGGGTGAGTGTGGGCATGTTGTTGTGTGTGATTGTGGGTGAGTGTGGGCATGTTCTTGTGTGTGATTGTGGGTGAGTGTAGGCATGTTGTTGTGTGTGATTGTTGGCGAGTGTGGTTATGTTGTTGTGTGTGGTTGTGGGCGAGTGTAGGCATGTTATTGTTTGTGATTGTGGGTGAGTGTGGGCATGTTGTTGTTTGTGATTGTGGGTGAGTGTGGGCATGTTGTTGTGTGTGATTGTGGGTGAGTGTGGGCATGTTGTTGTGTGTGATTGTGGGTGAGTGTGGACATGTTGTTGTGTGCTATTGTGGGCAAGTGTGGGCATGTTGTTGTGTGTGATTGTGGGTGAGTGTGGGCATGTTGTTGTGTGTGATTGTGGGTGAGTGTGGGCATGTTGTTGTTTGTGATTGTGGGTGAGTGTGGGCATGTTGTTGTGTGTGATTGTGGGTGAGTGTGGGCATGCTGTTGTGTGTGATTGTGGGTGAGTGTAGGCATGTTGTTGTGTGTGATTGTGGGTGAGTGTGGGCATGTTGTTGTGTGTGATTGTGGGTGAGTGTGGGCATGTTGTTGTGCGTGATTGTGGGTGAGTGTAGGCATGTTGTTGTGTGTGATTGTGGGTGAGTGTGGGCATGTTGTTAAGTGTGATTGTGGGTGAGTGTGGGCATGTTGTTGTTTGTGATTGTGGGTGAGTGTGGGCATGTTGTTGTGTGTGATTGTGGGTGAGTGTGGGCATGTTGTTGTGTGTGATTGTGGGTGAGTGTGGGCATGTTCTTGTGTGTGATTGTGGGTGAGTGTAGGCATGTTGTTGTGTGTGATTGTTGGCGAGTGTGGTTATGTTGTTGTGTGTGGTTGTGGGCAGTGTAGGCATGTTGTTGTTTGTGATTGTGGGTGAGAGTGTGGGCATGTTGTTGTTTGTGATTGTGGGTGAGTGTGGGCATGTTGTTGTGTGTGATTGTGGGTGAGTGTGGGCATGTTGTTGTGTGTGATTGTGGGTGAGTGTGGGCATGTTGTTGTGTGTGATTGTCAGGGTGAGCGTAGGCATGTTGTTGTGTGTGATTGTGGGTGAGTGTGGGCATGTTGTTGTGTGTGATTGTGGGTGAGTGTGGGCATGTTGTTGTGTGATTGTGGGTGAGTTTGGGCATGTTGCTGTGTGTGATTGTTGGGGTGAGTGTGGGCATGTTGTTAAGTGTGATTGTGGGTGAGTGTGGGCATGTTGTTGTTTGTGATTGTGGGTGAGTGTGGGCATGTTGTTGTGTGTGATTGTGGGTGAGTGTGGGCATGTTGTTGTGTGTGATTGTGGGTGAGTGTGGGCATGTTCTTGTGTGTGATTGTGGGTGAGTGTAGGCATGTTGTTGTGTGTGATTGTTGGCGAGTGTGGTTATGTTGTTGTGTGTGGTTGTGGGCGAGTGTAGGCATGTTGTTGTTTGTGATTGTGGGTGAGTGTGGGCATGTTGTTGTTTGTGATTGTGGGTGAGTGTGGGCATGTTGTTGTGTGTGATTGTGGGTGAGTGTGGGCATGTTGTTGTGTGTGATTGTGGGTGAGTGTGGGCATGTTGTTGTGTGTGATTGTGGGTGAGCGTGGGCATGTTGTTGTGTGTGATTGTGGGTGAGTGTGGGCATGTTGTTGTGTGTGATTGTGGGTGAGTGTGGGCATGTTGTTGTGTGATTGTGGGTGAGTTTGGGCATGTTGTTGTGTGTGATTGTGGGTGAGTGTGGGCATGTTGTCGTGTGTCATTGAGGGTGAGTGTAGGCATGTTCTTGTGTGTGATTGTGGGTGAGTGTGGGCATGTTGTTGTGTGTGATTGTGGGTGAGCATGGGCATGTTGTTGTGTGTGATTGTGGGTGAGTGTGGGCATGTTGTTGTGTGTGATTGTGGGTGAGTGTGGGCATGTTGTTGTGTGTGATTGTGGGTGAGTATGGGCATGTAGTTGTGTGTGATTGTGGGTGAGTGTGGGCATGTTGCTGTGTGTGATTGTGGGTGAGTGTGGGCATGTTGTTGTGTGTGATTGTGGGTGAGTGTGGGCATGTTGTTGTGTGTGATTGTGGGTGAGTGTGGGCATGTTGTTGTGTGTGATTGTGGGTGAGTGTGGGCATGTTGTTGTGTGTGATGGTGGGTGAGTGTGGTCATGTTCTTGTGGGTGATTGTGTGTGAGTGTGGGCATGTTGTTGTGTATGATTGTGGGTGAGTGTAGGCATGGTGTTGTGTGTGATTGTGGGTGAGCGTGGGCATGTTGTTGTGTGATTGTGGGTGAGTGTGGGCATGTAGTTGTTTGTGATTGTGGGTGAGTGTGGGCATGTTGTTGTGTGTGATTGTGGGTGAGTGTGGGCATGTTGTTGTGTGTGATTGTGGGTGAGTGTGGGCATGTTGTTATGTGTGATTGTGGGAGAGTGTGGGCATGTTGTTGTGGATGATTGTGGGTGAGTGTGGGCATGTTGTTGTGTGTGATTGTGGGTGAGTGTGGGCATGTTGTTGTGTGTGATTGTGGGTGAGTGTGGGCATGTTGTTGTGTGTGATTGTGGGTGAGTGTGGGCATGTTGTTGTGCGTGATTGTGGGTGAGTGTAGGCATGTTGTTGTGTGTGATTGTGGGTGAGTGTGGGCATGTTGTTAAGTGTGATTGTGGGTGAGTGTGGGCATGTTGTTGTGTGTGATTGTGGGTGAGTGTGGGCATGTTGTTGTGTGTGATTGTGGGTGAGTGTGGGCATGTTGTTGTGTGTGATTGTGGGTGAGTGTGGGCATGTTCTTGTGTGTGATTGTGGGTGAGTGTAGGCATGTTGTTGTGTGTGATTGTTGGCGAGTGTGGTTATGTTGTTGTGTGTGGTTGTGGGCGAGTGTAGGCATGTTGTTGTTTGTGATTGTGGGTGAGTGTGGGCATGTTGTTGTTTGTGATTGTGGGTGAGTGTGGGCATGTTGTTGTGTGTGATTGTGGGTGAGTGTGGGCATGTTGTTGTGTGTGATTGTGGGTGAGTGTGGGCATGTTGTTGTGTGTGATTGTGGGTGAGCGTGGGCATGTTGTTGTGTGTGATTGTGGGTGAGTGTGGGCATGTTGTTGTGTGTGATTGTGGGTGAGTGTGGGCATGTTGTTGTGTGATTGTGGGTGAGTTTGGGCATGTTGTTGTGTGTGATTGTGGGTGAGTGTGGGCATGTTGTCGTGTGTCATTGAGGGTGAGTGTAGGCATGTTCTTGTGTGTGATTGTGGGTGAGTGTGGGCATGTTGTTGTGTGTGATTGTGGGTGAGCATGGGCATGTTGTTGTGTGTGATTGTGGGTGAGTGTAGGCATGTTGTTGTGTGTGATTGTGGGTGAGTGTGGGCATGTTGTTAAGTGTGATTGTGGGTGAGTGTGGGCATGTTGTTGTTTGTGATTGTGGGTGAGTGTGGGCATGTTGTTGTGTGTGATTGTGGGTGAGTGTGGGCATGTTGTTGTGTGTGATTGTGGGTGAGTGTGGGCATGTTCTCGTGTGTGATTGTGGGTGAGTGTAGGCATGTTGTTGTGTGTGATTGTTGGCGAGTGTGGTTATGTTGTTGTGTGTGGTTGTGGGCGAGTGTAGGCATGTTGTTGTTTGTGATTGTGGGTGAGTGTGGGCATGTTGTTGTTTGTGATTGTGGGTGAGTGTGGGCATGTTGTTGTGTGTGATTGTGGGTGAGTGTGGGCATGTTGTTGTGTGTGATTGTGGGTGAGTGTGGGCATGTTGTTGTGTGTGATTGTGGGTGAGCGTGGGCATGTTGTTGTGTGTGATTGTGGGTGAGTGTGGGCATGTTGTTGTGTGTGATTGTGGGTGAGTGTGGGCATGTTGTTGTGTGATTGTGGGTGAGTTTGGGCATGTTGTTGTGTGTGATTGTGGGTGAGTGTGGGCATGTTGTCGTGTGTCATTGAGGGTGAGTGTAGGCATGTTCTTGTGTGTGATTGTGGGTGAGTGTGGGCATGTTGTTGTGTGTGATTGTGGGTGAGCATGGGCATGTTGTTGTGTGTGATTGTGGGTGAGTGTGGGCATGTTGTTGTGTGTGATTGTGGGTGAGTGTGGGCATGTTGTTGTGTGTGATTGTGGGTGAGTATGGGCATGTAGTTGTGTGTGATTGTGGGTGAGTGTGGGCATGTTGCTGTGTGTGATTGTGGGTGAGTGTGGGCATGTTGTTGTGGGTGAGTGTGGGCATGTTGTTGTGTGTGATTGTGGGTGAGTGTGGGCATGTTGTTGTGTGTGATTGTGGGTGAGTGTGGGCATGTTGTTGTGTGTGATGGTGGGTGAGTGTGGTCATGTTCTTGTGGGTGATTGTGTGTGAGTGTGGGCATGTTGTTGTGTATGATTGTGGGTGAGTGTAGGCATGGTGTTGTGTGTGATTGTGGGTGAGCGTGGGCATGTTGTTGTGTGATTGTGGGTGAGTGTGGGCATGTAGTTGTTTGTGATTGTGGGTGAGTGTGGGCATGTTGTTGTGTGTGATTGTGGGTGAGTGTGGGCATGTTGTTGTGTGTGATTGTGGGTGAGTGTGGGCATGTTGTTGTGTGTGATTGTGGGAGAGTGTGGGCATGTTGTTGTGGATGATTGTGGGTGAGTGTAGGCATGTTGTTGTGTGTGATTGTGGGTGAGTATGGGCATGTAGTTGTGTGTGATTGTGGGTGAGTGTGGGCATGTTGTTGCGTGTGATTGTGGGTGAGTGTGGACATGTTGTTGTGTGTGATTGTGGGTGAGTGTGGGCATGTTGTTGTGTGTGATTGTGGGTGAGTGTGGACATGTTGTTGCGTGTGATTGTGGGTGAGTGTGGGCATGTTGTTGTGGGTGATTGTGGGTGAGTGTGGGCATGTTGTTGCGTGTGATTGTGGGTGAGTGTGGGCATGTTGTTGTGTGTGATTGTGGGTGAGTGTGGGCATGTTGTTGTGGGTGATTGTGGGTGAGTGTAGGCATGTAGTTGTTTGTGATTGTGGGTGAGTGTGGGCATGTTGTTGTGTGTGATTGTGGGTGAGTGTGGGCATGTTGTTGTGTGTGATTGTGGGTGAGTGTGGGCATGTTGTTGTGTGTGATTGTGGGTGAGTGTGGGCATGTTGTTGTGTGTGATTGTGGGTGAGTGTGGGCATGTTGTTGTGTGTGATTGTGGGTGAGTGTTGGCATGTTGTTGTGTGTGATTGTGGGTGAGTGTGGGCATGTTGTTGTGTGTGATTGTGGGTGAGTGTGGGCATGTTGTTGTGTGTGATTGTGGGTGAGTGTGGGCATGTTGTTGTGTGTGATTGTGGGTGAGTGTGGGCATGTTGTTGTGTGTGATTGTGGGTGAGTGTGGGCATGTTGTTGTGTGTGATTGTGGGTGAGTGTGGGCATGTTGTTGTGTGTGATTGTGGGTGAGTGTGGGCATGTTGTTGTGTGTGATTGTGGGTGAGTGTGGGCATGTTGTTGTGTGTGATTGTGGGTGAGTGTGGGCATGTTGTTGTGTGTGATTGTGGGTGAGTGTGGGCATGTTGTTGTGTGTGATTGTGGGTGAGTGTAGGCATGTTGTAGTGTGTGATTGTGGGTGAGTGTGGACATGTTGTTGTGTGTGATTGTGGGTGAGTGTGGGCATGTTGTTGTGTGTGATTGTGGGTGAGTGTGGACATGTTGTAGTGTGTGATTGTGGGTGAGTGTGGGCATGTTGTTGTGTGTGATTGTGGTGAGTGTGGACATGTTGTAGTGTGTGATTGTGGGTGAGTGTGGGCATGTTGTTGTGTGTGATTGTGGGTGAGTGTGGACATGTTGTTGTGTGTGATTGTGGGTGAGTGTGGGCATGTTGTTGTGTGTGATTGTGGGTGAGTGTGGACATGTTGTTGTGTGTGATTGTGGGTGAGTGTAGGCATGTAGTTGTGTGTGATTGTGGGTGAGTGTGGGCATGTTGTTGTGTGTGATTGTGGGTGAGTGTGGGCATGTTGTTGTGTGTGATTGTGGGTGAGTGTGGGCATGTTGTTGTGTGTGATTGTGGGTGAGTGTGGGCATGTTGTTGTGTGTGATTGTGGGTGAGTGTGGGCATGTTGTTGTGTGTGATTGTGGGTGAGTGTGGGCATGTTGTTGTGTGTGATTGTGGGTGAGTGTGGGCATGTTGTTGTGTGTGATTGTGGGTGAGTGTGGGCATGTTGTTGTGTGTGATTGTGGGTGAGTGTGGGCATGTTGTTGTGTGTGATTGTGGGTGAGTGTGGGCATTTTGTTGTGTGTGATTGTGGGTGAGTGTAGGCATGTTGTAGTGTGTGATTGTGGGTGAGTGTGGACATGTTGTTGTGTGTGATTGTGGGTGAGTGTGGGCATGTTGTTGTGTGTGATTGTGGGTGAGTGTGGACATGTTGTAGTGTGTGATTGTGGGTGAGTGTGGGCATGTTGTTGTGTGTGATTGTGGGTGAGTGTGGACATGTTGTAGTGTGTGATTGTGGGTGAGTGTGGGCATGTTGTTGTGTGTGATTGTGGGTGAGTGTGGACATGTTGTTGTGTGTGATTGTGGGTGAGTGTGGACATGTTGTTGTGTGTGATTGTGGGTGAGTGTGGGCATGTTGTTGTGTGTGATTGTGGGTGAGTGTGGACATGTTGTTGTGTGTGATTGTGGGTGAGTGTGGGCATGTTGTTGTGTGTGATTGTGGGTGAGTGTGGACATGTTGTAGTGTGTGATTGTGGGTGAGTGTGGGCATGTTGTTGTGTGTGATTGTGGGTGAGTGTAGGCATGTTGTAGTGTGTGATTGTGGGTGAGTGTGGGCATGTTGTTGTGTGTGATTGTGGGTGAGTGTAGGCATGTTGTAGTGTGTGATTGTGGGTGAGTGTGGGCATGTTGTTGTGTGTGATTGTGGGTGAGTGTAGGCATGTTGTAGTGTGTGATTGTGGGTGAGTGTAGGCATGTTGTTGTGTGTGATTGTGGGTGAGGTTGGGCATGTTGTTGTGTGTGATTGTGGGTGAGTGTGGGCATGTTGTTGTGTGTGATTGTGGGTGAGTGTGGGCATGTTGTTGTGTGTGATTGTGGGTGAGTGTGGGCATGTTGTTGTGTGTGATTGTGGGTGAGTGTGGGCATGTTGTTGTGTGTGATTGTGGGTGAGTGTGGGCATGTTGTTGTGTGTGATTGTGGGTGAGTGTGGGCATGTTGTTGTGTGTGATTGTGGGTGAGTGTGGGCATGTTGTTGTGTGTGATTGTGGGTGAGTGTGGGCATGTTGTTGTGTGTGATTGTGGGGTGAGTGTAGGCATGTTGTAGTGTGTGATTGTGGGTGAGTGTGGACATGTTGTTGTGTGTGATTGTGGGTGAGTGTGGGCATGTTGTTGTGTGTGATTGTGGGTGAGTGTGGACATGTTGTAGTGTGTGATTGTGGGTGAGTGTGGGCATGTTGTTGTGTGTGATTGTGGGTGAGTGTGGACATGTTGTAGTGTGTGATTGTGGGTGAGTGTGGGCATGTTGTTGTGTGTGATTGTGGGTGAGTGTGGACATGTTGTTGTGTGTGATTGTGGGTGAGTGTGGACATGTTGTTGTGTGTGATTGTGGGTGAGTGTGGGCATGTTGTTGTGTGTGATTGTGGGTGAGTGTGGACATGTTGTTGTGTGTGATTGTGGGTGAGTGTGGGCATGTTGTTGTGTGTGATTGTGGGTGAGTGTGGACATGTTGTAGTGTGTGATTGTGGGTGAGTGTGGGCATGTTGTTGTGTGTGATTGTGGGTGAGTGTAGGCATGTTGTAGTGTGTGATTGTGGGTGAGTGTGGGCATGTTGTTGTGTGTGATTGTGGGTGAGTGTAGGCATGTTGTAGTGTGTGATTGTGGGTGAGTGTGGGCATGTTGTTGTGTGTGATTGTGGGTGAGTGTAGGCATGTTGTAGTGTGTGATTGTGGGTGAGTGTAGGCATGTTGTTGTGTGTGATTGTGGGTGAGTGTGGGCATGTTGTTGTGTGTGATTGTGGGTGAGTGTGGGCATGTTGTTGTGTGTGATTGTGGGTGAGTGTGGGCATGTTGTTGTGTGTGATTGTGGGTGAGTGTGGGCATGTTGTTGTGTGTGATTGTGGGTGAGTGTGGGCATGTTGTTGTGTGTGATTGTGGGTGAGTGTGGGCATGTTGTTGTGTGTGATTGTGGGTGAGTGTGGGCATGTTGTTGTGTGTGATTGTGGGTGAGTGTGGGCATGTTGTTGTGTGTGATTGTGGGTGAGTGTGGGCATGTTGTTGTGTGTGATTGTGGGTGAGTGTGGGCATGTTGTTGTGTGTGATTGTGGGTGAGTGTGGGCATGTTGTTGTGTGTGATTGTGGGTGAGTGTGGGCATGTTGTTGTGTGTGATTGTGGGTGAGTGTGGGCATGTTGTTGTGTGTGATTGTGGGTGAGTGTGGGCATGTTGTTGTGTGTGATTGTGGGTGAGTGTGGGCATGTTGTTGTGTGTGATTGTGGGTGAGTGTTGGCATGTTGTTGTGTGTGATTGTGGGTGAGTGTGGGCATGTTGTTGTGTGTGATTGTGGGTGAGTGTGGGCATGTTGTTGTGTGTGATTGTGGGTGAGTGTGGGCATGTTGTTGTGTGTGATTGTGGGTGAGTGTAGGCATGTTGTTGTGTGTGATTGTGGGTGAGTGTTGGCATGTTGTTGTGTGTGATTGTGGGTGAGTGTGGGCATGTTGTTGTGTGTGATTGTGGGTGAGTGTGGGCATGTTGTTGTGTGTGATTGTGGGTGAGTGTGGGCATGTTGTTGTGTGTGATTGTGGGTGAGTGTGGGCATGTTGTTGTGTGTGATTGTGGTGGATGTTTTGTTTTCTGTTGTATTGTTTCTTTTTTAGTATTTTGTTCATTAAAAATAATAACGTAAGCGCAGATGAAGGATATCAAGGATCTGGAAAGATTCTGTATGGAGAAATGGTCTAAGATCCCTCCCATTGTGTTTTTCAATCTCATAAAACATTTTAGAAAAGGCTCAGTGCCATTATATCCTTGCAAGGTGAGGTATGAAAAGTTATTAAAAACATGGGTGGCAAATCTCTCTACCCCTATCTTTTAAGAGAAAAACATATTACAAAATCTCTTTCTCTGACCAATTTTATTAGAATGAAATAATATAATTAGCCAATTCTTTTAGCATACAATATAGCTCAGTATTTGTATGTTTTGCTCATCTAAATCAAGGGTGCCAGTCATTTTGGACCTGACTGTAGATACATCTATAATTTTTGGAGTAGTGAACACGTTTGGCAATCTGATCGTTTGGCCTCATTTGATCAAAAAGGCCAAACAGAACTTCAGGTGCAGCAATGATTAAAGGGAATCATATCACCCCGTACCCAAACTAAAGCCCCTTCGGCCTCCCTGTGGTCAGTGGATTAACATGAGAGCGTGTTTGTCTGTGATCTGTGCCCAGGAATCTGGGAGGTGCATATTTTCCTCTCATCTTTGCCAAACGGTGACACATGGCTGGCCATGCATCATGTTTGAGTGCTTGGCTGACTGACGTTCTAGTCATCTCTCCACGGCCCTTCGGCCTGCTTTCCCAGGCCGTAAAGAGGACATCCATCAGGACAGGTGTAATTTGCCGTGCAGTCGCCGCTTCTTTGCCAATACAATTTGTTAACCAATTGTTAAATGCGTACGTGATTGAATGCCCGCCGTACGACCCTTATGGATATGATAAAATTATTTGCTTCATGTTTCTCTCGCTTGTTTTCCAGAAATCAACTTGACACGCTATTTAACCCAGCTGTGATTTATATCGGAGGGCTTTTCAATTTGAAAATGTATTTTTTTAAAGGGATATTTAAACAAATTTTTGAACACATAAATCTTTGACCTGTTGTCAGTGGCTCAGCGGAATGAAGAGGATAGTGGTCTATGGAGCAATGTTGTGAGTCATATTTTACTGAAATAATGATGAATTTATGCAAGGAGAGACAAGATCCTCGTATTAATCTCCCAGTAGAACATGGTCTAGATGAAATGGTTACTGAGCTTTTAGCTCCCACAGTTACCTCAGCAATTTGTCAGTCTAACTGGTATACACTGGCGGGAAGTGCCATGCCATTCTCCAATGGCCCACGCTAAATGTACTTCACGCTTCAAAGTATCTGTTGTTCACTGACATTGAGGTGACCCGGAAAATTCTATGTTATTAAATGCTTGGAGAAGTTTAAACCAATGACCGCAGTGTGTTTCCTCAACTCAACGACCCCTTTTTATTCTTTACCAGTTGTTTGATTAGCAACCTTTTGTCTGGGCAGGTGTCAACATCATCACCAAGAAGTGTCCTTTCCCAGACAATCTCTTTGTACCAGACCACTTCTAAAGTCACTGAAGGGCTTGTGTATCCTGTTTTTCACCCTGACTACACTTAATGTCTCCATCTCTTTAAACATGAAAGGATTATTTTGATATGATTCCTTTGAATTTCCCAACATCAAAGCTGACAGCCTTATTTGCTTCGTAGTGTATTTCCCTGCTCAGGTCACGTCACATGTGTCTGTAGTAATGAATCATGAATCAGATGCTATTGACTTTTGGGCGTGCAGAGATATCTCAGCCATGCAGATTTAAAGCTTGCGCTATATGAACAGAAACAACATGAGGGAATCACTGTGGTGTGATCTTAGGTCTCAAGGGTGGCCCCGCTTGTCAGAATGTGCTGTTGCAGGATCTTCCTGATGAAGTCATTAAGAAGTCATTAAGAAACCATTAAGAATCATTATGTCGGCGAGGTGGTACTCTGGTGTGCGCACAGTGAAGCACCAGGCATCAGGAAAACTTGTTAATCACGCAGTTTATTTGTTTCCCCAGTGTGAGACTGTAAATACTACGACACTGTGTTGAAGTGTACCTCCTAATGAAAGTCTGTATTAGCTCCTCTGCCTGTGTGTGTGAACGGCCATCTCCAGAGGGGCTGCCTCATCATCGCACGGTGGCTTCCGCTTCTCCAGGTAACTCTCTAAAGCAATAAACAAGAGCACACATTTTTGATTTAGTTCACTCATTTTGCCCTCTAATCTGCCAGGTGGTTGATTTATGGAACGTCAGAGATATCAGAGATTGCATTAAAGGCAGGAGAGACGTGCGCTAGCAGCGTAGCCGCCGGTGTCGGTTAGTACACACTGGACTGTGTTTGTGTGTGTATCTCTCTGTGTGTGTATCGCTCTGTGTGTGTATTCATCAGTTTGTGTGTGGATAGATATGTCTGAGGGAGTGTCTGCACTTGGCGTGTGTCTAGACATGACTTGGGCGAGTGTGTTTTTCCAGCTGATTGTGTTTGTCAACTAGAAGGCCCATCCAGTGACAGGGTGGGAGGAGGAGTCACTGAAGAACCCTTATCTCCCTCATTAGGCCTAAGAGAGATGTCGCCTTTCCCCATAATTATCTCTATACACTAAATCTCTCATTAGGATGCCTGTCTAATCTGAACCCTCTGAGAGACAGAGAGGACACAGTGGAGCCAGTCTTGGGGAGGCGTTAGGAGGACCACGGGGGAGGCGTGTCTAAAGGGCTCAGGTGCCTGGCTCTATCTTCTATTTCAGATTAAATGAGGTCTGCTTGACCCCTGAAGAAGTGCTGCCTGTTCTCTTTAAATGCCTCGTGTTGGTCAGACATCCCGGCACTAATCCGGGTGTGTGTCAGGGAGTGACGGGATGGAGATACAGTGGGGCTTGACCAATTTGAGCTTTATTGTGGGCTAAAGTAGTTATTTCTCCATCTTTGTTTTGGGATTGTTAGCCATAGTCGATCGCCAGCCTGTAATATAGCACAAGTAGAACAACATTGTGCCAACAGATGTTGTCAAAAAGCTGCCATGTTTATTTAATACGTTGTTTGCCTCAGCCCACACTTGTCTTGGACATCCTCTCCCTTCTGTCTGTCAAACTGAGTATTCACCTTTCCTCTGACTATACCCACCCAGGCCAACCAACTTCCCTCACGGCTTAATCCTTGTTGTGTCTAAACACATTAACTGGCAATTAATATGGAGATTCTGCTCCAGATGTGCTTGTAAGTGTGAATTTTGGACTTGGCAAGCAAGACTTTGGTCCATATGGGTGAGCTGCTGCAGCAATATTCCACCTGTTTCCGCCGCCATTATTGTACACTGGCAAACAAATGGCTCTCTAGCCAAAGACAGAGTAAGAGCAGTAGCATTTGGTGTGGGTCTACTGAGGAGCAGAGAAATAGCTCATATTTGCAGTACTTTTTACACCTGGTGGTGTACATGGGTTAAAACATAGAAAGTTAAACTGATTTAGTGTAAAGAAGAATGACCAATTATTTTATGGTAAAGTAAAACCTGTAATTCAACTGCACAGTGTGTACTAAATGCATCTGCCATATCACAAAAAGGATTAGGATTCATTTGTTTATGAATAATCAAAGCAGTATTACATAAACAGATGATAAGTCTGACACTGCGTAACAAAAACACCATTATACTTTTCTGAGTGTGAGACTGAGTGGAATACTTAAGTAAGTTTGTAATTTGACAGCTTGCTCTCCTGTTTAAGAGAGAAATGTCACAATACCATTAGATTGCAATAATTCTGTGAAGATGTTCAACTTGAACATGGCGGAGTGCCTTCATTTTACCGCCTCCTCTACTTTCTAATGTCAAGTGTGCATATTTGTGAAAGAGCTGGCAAAAAGACTGCTTGACACGTGCCTCATGTGATATTCTCTCTAATCTGGGGACATGAAATAGAAAGCGGTCACGTTATTCAGTGCTCACTGGCAGCATGCAGAGCTTTGACTTAAATTAGCCATCGATGTTAAGAGCGATAAGAGAGAGAGGAATACACAGTGGAGCAGCAGTATCCCTCCACATGAGAAGCTGGGGCTAGGAGCTCTGTTCCAAATGCTAGCCTGCCTAGCCACAACCTCCCACTCACCGCCACATGGGGGGCTGTGCTCAAAATGTGTGTCTGCCGGCGCAGCCCGGATGGACCAGTGCTCCCCTGATGGTAGCATCCTTCCCCTGAGGTCTGCTCTGCACCCATGGGGAAGGGGAGCGAGGCGTTAGCTAGCAGAAGCTGGACACAGTTTCTCTCCCTGGCATGGGTGTCATGTTGGCTCTGGCCAGCCCTCAGTCGGCCAACAGCTCTGTCTTTCCGGCCGGCCTGGGTGCCCGCATGGGGCCTGGCACAGTGTGCCGTGAGCTTGGCATCCCGGACAAACAACAGGAGGTGGAGGCTTCCTCTCTCTCCTGATGATCTGCTCCAAGGACGATTTCCTTTCTTTCTACACTGGATGAGGTAACACTAGTCTGACGCTGTCTTAGAGAATAGGATAGCATAGTAGTTTATAGAATAGAATAATTTAATTATTCTTCATTCTTAACACCACATGGATATTCAGGAACACTAATTGCTGGATAAACCAGGCTGAAGTCAAGATAGAAAATAACAATGTGTATACCTTTATATATACATACATTAACAAACATCCCCTCACGCTTGTACAGTACAGTATATACAGTGCATTCGGAAAGTATTTAGACCCCTTGACTTTGTCCACATTTTGTTACGTTACAGCCTTATTATAAAATTGATTAAATAGTTTTTTTCCCTCATCAATCTACACACAATACCCCATAATGGCAAAGCAAAAACAGGTTTTTAGAAATTTTAGCACAATAAAAAAAGGAAATATTACATTTACATAAGTATTCAGATCCTCTACTCAGTTCACGTTGAAGCACCTTTGGCAGCGATTACAGTACTTGAGTCTTCTTAGGTATGACACTACAAGCTTGGCACACTTATATTTGGGGAGTTTCTCCCATTCCTCTCTGCAGATCCTCTCAAGCTCTTTCGGATTGGATGGCTATTTTCAGGTTTCTCCAGAGATGTTTGATTGGGTTCAAGTCCGGGCTCTGGCTGGGCCACTCAAGGACATTCAGAGACTTGTCCCGAAGACAATCCTGCATTGTCTTGGCTGTGTGCTTAGAGTCATTGTCCTGTTGGAAGGTGAACCTTAACCCCATTCTGATTACCTGAGCACTCTGGAGCGGGTTTTCATCCGTATATCTTTGCCTCAGTTCTGTCTAGTCTCCCAGTCCCTGCCGCTGAAAAACATCCCCACAGCATGATGCTGCCACCACCATGCTTCACCGTGGGGATGGTGCCAGGTTTCCTCCAGACGTGATGCTTGGCATTCAGGCCAAAGAGTTCAGTCTTGGTTTCATCAGACCAAAGAATATTGTTTCTGATGGTCTGAGAGTATTTAGGTGCCTTTTGGCAAACTCCAAGTGGGCTTTACTGAGGAGTGGTTTTCGTCTGGTCACTACCATAAAGGCCTAATTGGTGGAGTGCTGCAGAGATGGTTATCATTCTGGAAGGTTCTCCCATCTCCACAGAGGAACTAGAGCTCTATCAGAGTTACCATCAGGTTCTTGGTCACCTCCCTGATCAAGGCCCTTCTACCCCGATTGCTCAGTTTGGCCGGGCTTCCAGCTCTGGGAAGAGTCTTGGTGGTTCCAAATATCTTCCATTTAAGAATGATGGAGGCCAATGTGTTCTTGGGGACCTTCAATGCTGCAGACATGTTTTGGTATCTTTACCCAGATCTGTGCTGAAAACAATCCTGTCTCGGAGCTCTACAGACAATTCCTTCGACCTCATGGCTTGGTTTTTGCTCTGACATGCACTGTCAACTGTAGGACCTTATATAAACAGGTGAGTGCCTTTCCAAATTATGTCCAATCAATTGAATTTACCACAGGTGGACTCCAATCAAGTTGTAGGAACATCTCAAGGATGATCAATGGAAACAGGATGTACCTGAGCTAATTTTCGAGTCTCATAGCAAAGGGTCTAAATATATATGTAAATAAGGTGTTTCTGTTTTTTCTAAATTTCTAAAAACCTGTTTAAGCTTAGTCAGTATGTGGTATTGTGTGTAGATTGCTGAGGGTTTTGTATTTTATTTAATCAATTTCAGAATAAGGCTTTATCATTAAAAAAAGTACTTTCCAAAAGCACTGTACAGTACAACCTAAACATCTCTGCCCACATAATAGATATTAGGCCAAAATGTTATTTATGAATATCAACAGATGCTCTGAGGAAGTAAACACATGTGAAACAGCAAACTTGCCCACTCTTAGTAGGAGGAAACACAGTGCAAGAGAAGAGAGCATCCTCCATGCCTCCTATTTATGGAAGCAAGCTGTCAAAGGTCAGTAGGACCAGTAGTGGGAGGGGAAACCATCCAAGACATCCCTCCATGTTTATCTTCTTTCCGAGCTCCAAAAGTAACACCTCTATTTTATTAGAGTTCCATCACTATTATTATTATTATTATTGTGTCTGTCAGCCCAACTCCTGTTGATCTTACAGTGTAGCTAAGGAGCTGGAAGCTACTCTCCCTGCTTCCAGAAAGTGACCGGAGAGCGATTTGAATCCTTAAAAGTCCTCCAGACATGGCGTGGAGGGATCTCTCAGTAGCATAGAGTACTATGTGGAAGGAAGGCTAGTCTTGAGACCGCTGATGAAAATAAAGGAATCTGTATTTTAAAGCAGCGCCCTTCCTGTAACCCCCATAATTCATGCTGTTTATGATGTAAATATTTCAGAGGGGTGAGATGACCCCACAGCATGGCCAAAGGCCATTAATAATCATAAAAATGGGAACCTCCCTCTCAATGATTAATTGCATGCAATTTGCATTATGCTTTGTTTGCGGTGAGCTTTAAGCAATTTACTACAAGCCAAGCACAACTGCTCCGAAGTAAACCAAGGCTACTTCAAAGTGATTTTCACTTCCATGTTATTAGTTCATTTACATTTCTCTCCGTAGAGGTTTCAAGATGGAGTGAGCCAGCAGAAAACACCACAAATTCACTGAATGTCAACAAACAACAAGCATTACTGCACATTGGTGTTTGAGAGTGTTTTCTTCATATCTTCACTGGTTGTTATATGACCTTCAGATGTAATGCTTTTATAATGTGGTTACTTAAAGGTTACTCAATGTATTTTTCACATGGACAAGCAGTATGCTTTGTAAAATTGGTATCAGAAACAATGATAAAATCGCCTTTTGTTGTATTTTTGTCTGATCTGATGGTTATTGTTACTAGGCTATGAAATATTCAAACCCTGACAAACCCAGCCTGGTATCTTGGCACCTTCACCCGCAGTCTACTGGCTTGGGCAAGGACAATTTTCTATGTCAATGAGATCAGAAAAAGCATGCATATTCAACATTTGCTGGAGTGTTTATATAGCAGATTGAGGTCCAAGATTACAAGGTCCCTTGTTCACCCTATCATGTCTCAGCCTCCCTCAGTGACTGGCTCTCACTTGTTCTCCACACTGAAGAACTGCACTGTGGTCAGATTTGTGTATTTGCTACCATAATGTCCAACAATAGATGTTATAAAACTACAGTACAAAGGATTATAGCATTATTGTTCACTACAGCCCAGCAGAAACTTAATGTAATGTAATGTTGTCAACGTAATGTTGGCACCATAGTGTTTTAGCAGGAATAGTAACTGGTTAACCAATTCCTGGTGATCAGACAGACAGAAAGGCAGACAGGCCGACTGAGGCAAGGCAAGACTAGCTAAAGAAAGAGGCTCTCTACTGGGACATTAAAGGCCCTGGCGGTCAATAATCTTATTTGATGTGAATTCTTCAAACGCTGAACCGACGGAGGGCTCAATTGGAGGTTGGCCTGGGTTACAAACCACTACCCCCCTACCACCACCACCACTACTAGCACCACCATGCGCACAGACAATACATCTTCAGTCCCTGTGGAACAGGTGCGGGCAATTTAATCGCAGCTCAGCCGACATGATGTCTGATTGGACTGGAGCCGCATCAGATTGTTCCCTCCAATTGAGCTGTGACCAGCTGACATTTTCACAGTATTTAATAAAAGCCACTCTTGATTAGCAAGGCCTTACCACAATCTTTTTATTTATTCGCTGTGGCAGAAAAGCATTAATTCATAGTAATTAATTAACAAGTGGTGGAGGGCCTGGCCACAGCACAGCTGCCTCCTCTGGGAGAGAGGCTGGTGGGAGGAGGCAAAAGGAACAGACTCCTTGGCCCTGATTAGATGCAGTCCATTCTCAGCCCTCCCCATGACACTTTTACTGTCTAATGATAGCCTGCTAACGCTACAGTGGAGTGCCTGACTTTACTTCACATTGGAACTAGACTCATGTCACTGTCTGCAGCATCAGCTCCCATTATTGTTACCACACTGCCTAGCTAGCACTTTAGTGGTTTAATAATGATACACAATCAAAACATCTAGAATAGGCTCTAACTTTGGGATACACATCTTTTTTTATCAACTTTTATATACCGAATGTATCATTTAATACCTGATAATTCAACCTAGATTACAGTGGCTACATTGGCCATTCCTTTGAGTCAAATCAATAAGGTGAAATAGTCAATGTCGCCATCAGTCTCCCAACGCTCAATTTCTGCTCCATGTTGTGATTCTGTTTTTGTTTTTATCCTCCTTCCCTCATGTCCTCTGTCTTTGGCTGTCACTTGATTTTAGTCAGAGGGATAAGCTGCTTTCTTTTATCCACACTTCATCCTTTTCTCTTTTATCACCTCATCTTGATTTTCCCTCTCTCACATCCCCCTCTCCTTCCAGTTGGCTGGCCATAGAGCTGCTGTTTATGAAAACAGTTTAGACTTGAAAGCAGTGAGATGGAGAGATGTGCAGGATGCTGTTAGACAGTCCACAGGTTCTCTCTCTCTCTCTCTCTCTCTCTCTCTCTCTCAGATAGCTCATCTGTCACTCTCAAAGCCATGTCTGGCGTTTGGCATTCCATCAGCAGCTAATTGTCTGCCAGCTACTTTTAGATCCTGGCTAACGACCTAGTAAATTTAAATTTGCTTACATGTCAGAAAGTTATTTTCTCACAGAGGAGGCAGCGAAGCCGGTAAATGAACAAAGTGAAGCCAGGGTAAATCATTATAGAACTTCCCCAGCTCCCGGTTTAGAAGAGGCACAGGTCCATCACAGCTCAGACAGGCTGGGGAGAGTTGTGAGATGCTTTACATTGGTCTGATAAAATGAGATTCTCTGAAACATTGAACTTTCGATTCAGTGGTCATGCTCTAAATTCTATAAAACACATTGGGATTGTTCCAAATCAGATTGGTTAGTTATTAACATGTCATGTTGGTTTGTTCATTATTAGAACATGATTTTCTTCCCACTATTGTCTTTTTATTTGATCAGTGTGTCTTTAGATAGTGTTTGAGTATTAATTTTCTTACAAATAAGTGGCACAACACAAGCATTCCTGTCAGTGTTGTCAGAGAGTTTCACAAAGGATGTCTAAACAGTCAGTCTTAATGATCGGATCCTCTCAAAATATGATTCGTCTTCTCTTCGATCACTCAAATGTAAACAATACTTTACTATTCCAGAAACAACCAGATTTGTGTGCATTTGTTTCTAACATGATGTAATAGAACACACTAAAATATAATATCATTTTATTGTCATGTTAAAATAGATGAGGCCGAGTTATTTCCTGAAGTGTCTGTCCCAACATAAATGCATCTCTCCAGAACAGTGGCCATCTCATTCCATTCCTCCTACTCATGGTTCTCCTACTTTTAGCCATTACTGGGAATTATATAATATATCTGCATACATTACAGCAGTGAGACTGTTGTCTCCTCAAACCAAGCTAGCATGCAATATCCAGCTTTAGAGCTCAGTGTTCTAATCATCATAGACTTTGGTCAAACCATAAATCATTATTGACAAAAGCATTAGTATGGCAAAAAAAAAACGTGAATTTGTAATGTTTAAATGTTCAGGGAAAACTAATGCATGTTAATCATAACCAGAGGTATGAGTCTGTGGCCCAGCAGGAGTGTAACATCACTGATTAGCTGATTGCTTTTTGCTGATAGCCACTAATTTGTTGTTGCTGGTATTAGTCACATAATCAGCCCCTCTGACACTGTGTGACATTGGGGATATTGACAAAATATGTTTTCAACCTTCCCTTGAATAAAATGTAATGACGACTACAGCCGCATGTCCATTGAACCTTATATTTATGGGCCTACGCATTAGAAAGTGCAATTCCTGAATGATAGAGAAATCCATTAAAGTAGCAATAAAATTGCAAATGCCTTTCCCTTTGCTGTTTTGCTTCCTTTCAGTACAGGCAAAGGGAACGCGTTGCTCTCACCAACTGTGTGCAAGCCTCTGGCTCACAAATACATTGCAATGTGATACGGAACACATTTCCCCATCCAATTCCTCCCTGCTGCGATGGTGAAAACACTCAGTGAGATCCATCTTTTTCAATTACACCAAGAGGGGACAGCCTAGAGAGAGTGGGAGTCTTAAGGACAGGTCTCTCTCCCAGATCTCAGGCCGCATTAAAATGTATTGGCAGCATCGGATATTAAAGAGGAATCTGCCGAATTAATCGGCGGGATGCTCAGAGAGGAATATCCATGTGGAGACGCTCACACACTTACAGAAAAGGCTGAGGGGGGAACAACATTATGAAAACACACAAACATACCAGGGGATGTAACAAACCCTTAAAAAGCCTGGGAAAGGAGGCCGTAAGAATACATTCAAATAGAATACCAATAACAGCCATAGGGAATTAGCATACAGTACAAGCAGACCAATATAGGGGCAGCAGGTAGCCTAGTGGTTAAGAGAGTTGGGCCAGTAACCAAAAGGTTGCTGGTTTGAATCCCCATGCTGACTAGGTGAAAAATATGTCAATGTGCCTTTGAGCAAGGCGCTTAACCCGAATTGCTCCTGTAAGTTCCTCTGGATAGTGACTTAAATGTAAATAAGAGCAGCTACACAATGACATACAGTAGAAGCAGATCTAAGAACAGCTAGCACCATAATAACCTTCACTAATGGCATTGTTCAGTCCCACTAGCAGGAGCTCCCTGATCCCAGTAGCTAGCAGGAGGTGCTCCATGGTAAAGGTTATGAGCCTCCTCATCGTGTGCTATAATCAGTTCACTGTGTGATAAGGGGGTTTGGTGTGTGATCACTCAAAAACCCTGTTGTGAATGGGGATCGGAAACACCACTACCCTTATGAGTAATGGGCAGAACCGGGTCCCTTCTCCCGCTCATGCCTCTCCACCCCAGCTAACTCGGAGGGCGAAGCTGCAGCACACTAGGAGGGAGAAGACTTTGATGCTCCCGTCTGGCCCCCTGATTCACAGCTGGTCATTTGTTTTGCTTTATGTAACACCGTGTGGTGTCCCTGATCACCTTAAACATGTACACCAGTGTGTGAAACAAACCACACAGCACAGCACAGCCAGCCAGTCAGTCAGTCAGTCAGCAAGTCAGTCAGCAAGTCAGCCAGTCAGCCAGTCAGTCAGTCAGTCAGCCAGTCAGTCAGCAAGTCAGCCATTCAGTCAGTCAGTCAGCCAGTCAGCCATTCAGTCAGTCAGCCAGTCAGCCATTCATCCCTTCCCTCGGCTCCTAATCAGGTTAGATTGCTCCACAACATAATCTGTGTCCTCAGTCCCCTGACTGACCAGGGGAAGGGAATTACACCTCCCCAGGTGGCCTCCAGATGGGAGAGAGGGCCCTGCCAGTCAGCGTGCTGGAGGAAGATGAAGAAATCCCTTTGGGGTAGCCTAGATTGAAAAGCAAGAAAATCTCCCCCAAATCAAAGCGGTGACCCAGCTCAGATTGTTGGGGAGATTAAAAGTCCAACTTTATTATACTTTTCATTTTTCAAAGTTTCTGTGATTGATTCTTGCCCTAAACCCTTTTTAAGTGTGGTGACATCACGCTACACAAGGTACTGTGTCAGTCCCCATTACATTAGCACTGTGAATGAACACAAGGTTCATAGTTCAACCGGTATACGCCATCTTAGTATTGCATTTTCATGCACTTGAATTGAGGCCTTGTATGTTAGATACACATGTATTACAGACACTACATCCCCCTATGTTAACGTCATGGATTTCATCCGCTCTCTTGGACGACTGATAAATGTAATACGTTGTCATTTTATAGGTAATGGTTCTAAACAAGGGGCGACTTGACTTGTATATGTGGGTGTTATCTACACCATCATTTCTGCATCATGTTCGAACAGTAAAACCCAGGTGAAGGCTCCATAAATAGTGTGTATGATTTAAATAGGTACTGTATGTGTTTGTTCTATGAGCAACCCTGTGAAGGTCACAGTCAAGCTTTGTAGTAAAACTTTACAGGATGAGAGAAGCTCCACAGTGTCGAGGCCTTGGTCCATAATTGCTCGCTACCCTTTTACTTAATGTGGTGAATGGAGAGGTGTGCTGTGCATATGTGTGGCTCAGTACTCTTGGTGATTCAGCCGATGTTGTGTGATCAGTTGGAAGCACTGACCAGGCTTGTCCTACATTGTTCTCCACAGTGCCACAGATGGGATCTCACTGTTATGGCTTTTGTTGTCTCCACGTCGTTCGTTGTTCTCTCCTTTATGGTCCCAATCTCCCTGGTCTGTTCTGCACAGGCCCTCCGATTGTCTGAGCGAACAAAACGGCGCTCCCAAGTGATCGCTCTCATTGAACCAGCGACACTGTATGAAAATATGTACTCTGGCATTCAGGCACAGGAAAGGGCAGTCGTATTCAATGCATGGCGGAAAACAAATGGAAACACATTGAAAAATACTGTCGAGTTGCCAAGGACTTTAGAGTGCTTCCACGTTTTTGTCAGGGCTTTTGTCTCTAGCTCATAAAGAATAACACCCCTCTTATTGTCTCTGTCTCTGGACGCCAGAGCAGGGAGTCAGCCTGCTGGTATAGAGAGTAATAGGACAGACAGGTGGGGACATATGCTGGCGCAAACATGACCCTAGACTTCCTCTCTATCGTTCTCTCAGTTTACCCACCGCTGAGACACATCTGGGTCCAGGTGGCATCCAAACATGTTGTCAGCAAGTCACGGTGACTGCTTTAATGGACACAGCCATTCTAACTGACAAGATGGGAAAACAGACATGGCAGTGTCTCACTCAGCCTCTTTATCTTGTGTTTACCGACCACTGTTTCATTGATTACAAAGAGGCCTAGTCGGCCCTGTGCTCAGATGGCCTGCATCTGAAGGCTGTCGTCGCTTCATGATTTCTACTCCTAAAATAGACCAAGATTAAACACTCTCATTTTGGCTCTTTTTCTGTCCTTTCATGTGCGCACGTACAAGCAAACGCACACATGCACACACACTGTACAGGGGAGGTTTCTTAAATAACAGATAAAAGTTGTTTTGTATGAGTCCTAATTAGTTTCACTCCCCAGACGTGCCAGCACATTTTTAATTGACAACACAACCAGATTGCACACCAGAAATCGGGCTTCTCTTCTCCTCAGAGACTTTGGGAGTTACATAACATTTTCTAGGTACATCCTTAAAACAGGTTGGTGGGATGAGAATTCCATTTGTTTAGGGATGACAGGTGGTGAAAGAAGGGATGAGTCAGAAGAGTTATGAGTATTATCTGGAAGAGGGGGGACGGTGAACCCACCATAAGTTGAAG
This sequence comes from Oncorhynchus tshawytscha, assembly GCF_018296145.1. Taxonomy (NCBI): domain Eukaryota; kingdom Metazoa; phylum Chordata; class Actinopteri; order Salmoniformes; family Salmonidae; genus Oncorhynchus; species Oncorhynchus tshawytscha. The sequence continues at coordinate 17,173,863 of NC_056455.1, read as the reverse complement.
TGAGAAGTGCACTCATGCTTAATTAACACAGAGTTCAAGAGCTGCTGGCTTCATCCATTACAGAGACGGCCAGACGGAAGCTCCTTTAATTGGGGATGTGGAGAAAAAAAAACAATTGAGCTGGATAGATGGGTCATGTGTTAAGGTCAACATATTTCATAGAAAAATCCAATCCTCCCCGTACAGCAAGATTAACTTAGTCACAGTTTCATTTTCCAATTGTGTGCCCCAAGATAATGAGTTTAGAGTTCAGGCTATAATTCCTAAATTCTCAATTCTCATCTCCCACTCATTGTATTTTTGAATTGGTTCCGGTTTTAGAAATGACTTAAGCCTTTTCATGTAGACGGTAATGCAACTTGAAGGTGGGTTGGACTCAGGTAAATGGAGGAGGTATGGATTTCTTCATTTTCTCATGATTGAGCTCAACATTATGGTATCGTCTTCATTATCTATGCATTCACATAACTATGAATGAAACCATCATGTCCATCCAGCAAGCTATCAAATATATTTTTATTCACCAATCCATTTACACTATCTAATGAAACAAGGTCTAATGGAATAATAAGTACCACTCTCAAAATAGATAGAAAAAAGTGAATTCATATTCCATGGTGTTATTTTGATAATGTTTAAGAATTATGCCTGTCTAAATCCACTGGCAGAGCTGTTCCACGTTGTTAAAAATGGCTCCACATCCACAGACTAACCAATTCTAAATCCCAATTCATCTAATTGTACCTCAGAGTGCTAATAAATATTGTTATGAATAATTCAAGCCGTGAGTGGGCTGATGACACAAAAACTGGTGCACTGAGCTGAATTCAAAGCACTTCAAAATTGGAAAGTGGACTACATTTTCTTGAAATCTGAATGAGTTAAAGTTACATTGAAAAGGAATACAATTGGCACCTTCAAATTACATCCCAAGGTAAAGACCATTGGGAAAGGGCTGCACTCCAAAATGTTTTGTTTTTTTAAAGACAAAAAGACGTCACATCATTTTACCTTTTTATTTTTGTCCGGGCAGGCTAACACATTCCGGTAGTCATGCATTCACCATAGCATCAAGAGATAGCCAGATGGCCAAAGCTAGTGTTTTTTTATGGATCTATCAATCCAAGATCTATCAATCGTTGTGAGAGCATTTTAGGGAGTTTGGTAGCCACGAGGCTAAAGTATTAGCCCAGTAACCGAAAGGTCGCTGGTTCGAACACCATGGCCGACAAGATGAAAAATCTGTCACTGTGCCCTTAAGCAAGGCACTTAACCCTAATTGCTCCACGGTCGCTGCACAATGGTGACCGTGACCCCACTCCCTGCATGTGTCTCAGGGGGAGTTGGGATATGTAAGAAACGCATGTCTGTTACCCACTTGTGTGCAACAGGACAATTATAAACACCCCCCAAATAATAATTAAGGGTCTATGTGTTCTATGGAAAAATGGCGGGCTAGCTGAGTGGAACGCATTGTGCCGAGCTGATTATCCCTTTTCTACTATGGCTATAATTACACACATTTGCCACTAGAAATGTGTTCAACACCCACTTAAGTAGCTAGCAAGTTTACTAGGTAACCAAACAAACAAGACTTGTTAGTTTAGCTAACCAAACCATCAGTCCTAGCTTGCTATTATGAAAATCAAATTCAACAATACCAATGTTTTCAATTCTACTTTTGCTTTCAAAAGCAGCTCAAACAGAAAGTGTACGAATGGAGGACCAGGGTTGGTGTACTGTTGAGGGTACTGTTGGGGTTTGGTGTACTGTTGGGGGTTGGTGTACTGTTGGGGGTACTGTTGGGGGTTGGTGTACTGTTGGGGGTACTGTTGGGGGTTGGTGTACTGTTGGGGGTATTGGAGGACCAGGGTTGGTGTACTGTTGGGGACTAGGGTTGGTGTACTGTTGGTACTGGAGGACCAGGGTTGGTGTACTGGAGGACTAGGGTTGGTGTACTGTTGGGGTACTGGAGGACCAGGTTGGTGTACTGTTGGGGGAGGACCAGGGTTGGTGTACTGTTGGGGGTACTGGAGGACCATGGTTGGTGTACTGTTGTGGTACTGGAGGACCAGGTGTGGTGTACTGTTGTGGTACTGGAGGACCAGGGTTGGTGTACTGTTGGGGGTACTGGAGGACCAGGGTTGGTGTACTGTTGGGGTACTGGAGGACCAGGGTTGGTGTACTGTTGGGGTACTGGAGGACCAGTGTTGGTGTACTGTTGTGGTACTGGAGGACCAGGGTTGGTGTACTGTTGGGGGTACTGGAGGACCACGGTTGGTGTACTGTTGTGGTACTGGAAGACCAGGGTTGGTGTACTGTTGGGGGTACTGGAGGACCAGGGTTCGTAAGCATAACTCTAGAATGCCCTTCAAGTCAATCAGAAACAAGTATTCAACAATATCATGGTATTGTTTAAGCAATAAGGCCCGAGGGGGTGTGGTATATGGCCAATATACCACGGCTAAGGGCTGTTCTTAGGCATGGCACAACGCTGTTCTTAGCTGTGTTATATTGGCCATATATCACAATCCCCCGAGGTGCCTTATTGCTATTATAAACTGTTTACCAATGTAATTAGAGCAGTAAATATAAATGTTTTGTCATTCCTGTGGTATACAGTCTGATATACCACTGCTGTCAGCCAATCAGCAATCAGGACTCGAACCACCCAGTTTATAATAAATAAGGAATGGTTGCCACCTCTGATGGAAGTGACCTGTTCCAGGTACAGTACACAAAGAGCAAAGAGGACAGTAGGCCGTGTTTGGCTTTTAAGTAGTGTTTTTCCATAGCATATTTAATATTGTCAGTGCAGATCGCCTTTTTGTGTTCAGATATCATTTTTTGGAAACATCTCTTTTTTTTGGCCCACATGGCTTTGACCACAGGGGCACGTAAGCATATACAAATAATGAACTGTTTCTGGTAGAACTTTTGGCCTGTAAGAGGGTGAGTGAAGAATTTACAGTTTGCCACGTTACGTTAAGCACACCTTCCTCTCTTATAGTTTCCTTGTAGTGTTAACCAGTTTGAACAGTCAGGCTTTTGGAAAGGATGGATCAACCAAATCCTCAGAGAGGTGGATGCATAACCTGGCAAAGGAGAGAAATGGGGAATATTTTTTATACAACTCTCATTCAAATGCATCAGTAATAACATAACACGTGAAATGGTCGTATAAGGACAGTTGGTTCCAGGCATGGCTATAACCAAATTTATTTTGCATTGGATTATAAGCTTTATTCTGTTTACAAATGGTCTACGACAACAACTTATCAGCTTATCAGGCCCAATGTAGTTGGCTTATTGTATTTTCTAAATTCTCATGAATACTATTTGGCTCTTTGAATGTTGACTTGGTATTTACAAAATATTCTAGTGAACCCAGGGCTTAGATTCTTAATTACGGTACCATAGATACTGTATCAGCAGACACTGCATCTCAGCATTATGTTGTGAATGCTTTCCTAACTAGTCTCATTGTAGACATACACCCCCTGCTGTTGGCCTTACCAACCACCCAGCACAGATAAGTTACGACTACCGCATCTATCTGACAGCATAATGGAATAACCTATCCCCCACTGAACCAATTCCGCAGCTTAGTAGCCATTTTAAGAAAATAACTATACTTCTAAGCATACATGTTAATTTGTTGCATGCATATGCATTCAGATGTCACCCATGTTCCAGTGAGCGGGGCCCTTTTTAACCTGCTTTATGGCTGGCGGGTCCACAGGGGACTGGTGGGGATCAGGCACCGTGCTGCAGCCCCACTAGCAGCATACCAAGGCTGTCTGCCTTCCTGCATGCATAGTGCTGCTGTACTGTACTGTGCTGTTCCACTACTGAGCTCCACTAATGGCCATGGCTCAGACCAGGCCTCATTAAGACAAACTGACACCAGGAAACGGGCCCGTGGTGGGCGTGATTAGATTAAAAGTTCAGACAAGCCTTTGGTCTGTGTAATTTGTGGGAACTCGGTGATACACAAATAAACAAACGCGGAGCACTTTAAAAACAGCCCCCTTAATTAGCTTGTTAAGACTTGGGGTTGTAAGTAATATCAGCATGGTGGCCTTTGGTTAGTACTGTACTGTAACTGTAGAGAGAGAGGCTGAGAGACAGGGAGAGAGGAAAGGAAGGATGGGAGAAGAGGAAGAGAAAGGAGGAGATCTGAGGTAAGAGTTGCTTAGTGAATAGTCTTGTTAGTTAAATATGGGTATTTGTCAACAGGAGATAGAGGGTCATTGAGAGTGCCAAGCTCTAAGTCCTGTTGATTTTGGAATAGGATTGAAATGTTTCAGAAAGTTAAAAAAAAATCTATGCTAATGAGATATGGAACAAGCTGTTATATGATGCCAGTATGTGACATCCTCATTCTGACCAATCAACAAGGTTTAAAAATGGCTGGTCCAAAATGCCACCTGTCCCCTCAGCCACGGTCACAAACAACAGTACTGTGAAAGCAGAACCTGCGTTTACTCTACAGTACACAAATGTTGCTCCAGTAGCTAGATAACTGAGCTTCATAAAGGTCATTATTTGATAATTTCCACACAGGTTCATAACATCTATTTGATGGATGGTATTAATACCAAGCTCAACATTTCTCCTCTTAAAAAGAGACTAGCAGCTAACGTACACTCCTACACATTTCTTTCCAAGCGATTAATATCCATTTATCGTCACGTTTGTCAAAAGCTGGGTGCTAGATGTATTTCTGCCTTTTTCTTTCACACTCCCCAGTCAGTGGCCTTCCCCATGTGATGATTCCAGCCATCTGGTAATCAGATTAAAGTGAAATTCCTCCCCTTTAATATTTCTCTTTTAAAGCTGTCTGTATGGAGTCAGAGTGAAAGGAAGGCAGTTAACCCTGTCTGTCTGTCTGTCTGTCTGTCTGTCTGTCTGTCTGTCTGTCTGTCTGTCTGTCTGTCTGTCTGTCTGTCTGTCTGTCTGTCTGTCTGTCTGTCTGTCTGTCTGTCTGTCTGTCTGTCTGTCTGTCTTGTCTGCAGCGTTGTCATGGCTGCTCCACTGTGCTAGCTAGGCACACTGGTTCCATGTTCATGCGAAAGGTGGTGGGGATGTGTGTGTTTGAGAGTATCGTCTGGGTGATTTTCACTTCCCAAATGTGTGGCTGTCCTGTCACTCCGATGACTGAAAAGATCACGGCTGCACTGCTAAAGCACCTTGATGGCATAGAATAGAATGAAATTGTATCACTTGCTTGCTATCAGGAGACCCCACTAGAGCTCACTTCTGCTCACAGCTTTTTGAAGCACGATCTGTAACAGGATTCATTTCCGATGCAGAGCAAAACATCCACCCAAAATAAACCTGCGTTGCCTGCACATGGAAAAACCCTGTGAGGTGGGAACCAACCGGCAGACAAGAGAGGCGATTTTGTATTCCTTTTGGAACTCTGCCTCCTGCCACCCACGGTGCTAAATCAAAGGGCCAGGTTGGGCCCACTAGTTCCTGTGCAGGGGCTGTGCTGTGAAGCACAGGGGCCCCATGCCTGTAAGTGGGCCACTCTCTCTCTCTGCCTGGTCTCTCTGCCTGGTCGGTCCAGGGGCCAGCCCAGAGCCCTGGAGAACACCGGAGGCGCCTCCACACTGCTCTAATCCCAAACAAACACACACCCCACCAAACAAAGGGAGGAGAGGGAGGACAGGAGAGATAGAGGGAGGGAAGAGAACAAACAAAAACCAGAGAAGGAAAATTACAAAACAAAACATAAATATACAAATGCCCACTTGCCATATAGACACCTACTGTGTGCATTACACAAACGCACACATACTCTCAGACACAAACACAAACATACAGCGCCCGCGTATGTCCAAAACGCCAACACGCTGGCAAACACACACTCATCTTATCAGCAAGCAGAGTGGGAGAGGGCCAGCCAGATCTCTCTCTCTCTCTCTCTCTCTCTCTCTCTCTCCCCATCTCTCTCGGTGGAAATGTGGCGGAATGGGGTCGTTCTGTTTTGGCACTAAGACTTCCCACATGTCTCAGAGGCCCACTCCCACTGGCTGCCTGCATTACGGGGCCTCTTCCCTCCCACTGTGTCCTGCATGGCTCTGAATCATTACCTCTGACAAAGCCCTTTCTGTATGAGCGATCACTGCTAGCGCCCAGCGACAAACACCCATGCCATCGCCCCTCTGGATAATTCAACCTGGACTCAATGGTCGACTTAACATAGTAACCGTACATTTGTTCCACACCATTTAGTATAATATGTTACTTTTCATATGATATGCATTAATTTGTGGATCTCCATCATCCTTTTCAAAATTACGTCCTCCAATTCATATGATATGTTACAAACACCAATTTGTGCAATATGTTACGGATTTCCAATATGTCTGATATGTTATGAATTCCAATGTGTTGTGGTTAACATTAGCTATATAGGTAACATTATCTAGGCTTGGGATTAAGGTTACGGGGTTAGGGTTAGAGTAAGGGGTTAAGGTTAGGGTTAGAGTAATGGGTTAAGGTTAAGGTTATGGTTAGGTTAAGGGTAAGGGTTAGCTAACATGCTAAGTAGTTTCAAAGTTGCTAATTATATGAAGTGCTAAAGTTGTCCTTGATGTGATTCAAACACACAACTTTCGGCTTGCTAGACATTTGCATTATACGCCCGACCAACCTCCTTACTTTCATTTTTGGCTTAAGTAACCTACTGTCCTATGCAACCATACCAAACATAACATCATACTAATTGTAGGGGCACACATTTAGATTTACTATGTTACATCTGGTCTATGCGGCCAGGCTGGATATTTACTAGTCTGTATGGAGATGACCTCCAGACTAGCTGCTGGTGGCTGCACACTATCATAGTTAGCATCAGCGGGACACGGTTAGCTTTCAATAGCTTCACAGCTGCAAAACACAGGCAAGGCAAGGACATCACTAGCATGGTTAGATTTAGGCTGTCATAACATGACCTCAATATGAATGAATAGTTCATTCATAAATAAATCCATGGTCCTTTATGCAACTGTGATTGTGCTTTATTAGCATGTTAGCGTTAACATGCCACGAAGATGGAGGCAAAGCATGCTGTATTCTCGGGAGAGAGGTCTCTAAGCTTTGCTTGATTGGGTTGTGCTGTGGTGTGTCCTAGTAGCCCACTCCAGTCACCATCAACAACCCAGCCCCAGCTCTGTCCTCCAGGGCCCCCAAACATGACTTAATCAGACCAGCAACATACAGAAATAGCAGGAGGGCCACATGGTTCTACCATGACTACCAACTACCTCTTTATTATTGTGGTACTTAAACAACACATGACTCTCCCATCCTCCCTCCCCATTCTTCACTACAGGGCCTTGGTGCTTTATTTGGGTTAAGACTTACGTAAGGTGACATATAGAGGTCAGCCTATATGTGAGTGGGGCTGTATCTCACCACTACGTCCAATTTAGTTTTGTGAAACGGCAAGCGGCTCGGTGGCAGAATAAATGTATCTTTTCCCATGGCAACAGTAGTGGGTGGGAGATCTATAAAGGTTTGCTGTGTATTGTGTCAGAAGCAGCGTAATTGTAGCCCATTAAATCAGCAGGGTGTCCAGCAGGGTATAGCTGTGATGAAACACTGTGCTGCCTCTGCCTCCACCAGGTGTTGCAGGGTCAGCAGGCTGGGGACCACCTGGATGATTTAAGGCCTGACTCGCTGCTTAATACTTAATGAGAGTGCGGTGTGTAATACGGAGCCTCTGGATGTCTTCCAACAGCCTAGCTAGCCTGCACTGGGGCTGGGGCAGCACCGGGAGGGTAGACTTTCTGGACGAGGCTGGGAAGGAGAGGTTTAATCGCGTATGGTGAATTTATAGGTGGAGCCTCTCTGTAGTTTACCTTATACTCCTGTACTGTACGGCTGGCCACGTCCTCCCCCGAAATCAAAACCAATTTCTTGCATTTTAAAGATCCAATTCAGCTGTTCTTTAAAAAAAATCTCAATATCAAATAATTTCTGGGTAAAAATTCAGTTGTTTTCTATTAAAGTGGTCAAAAATAAACAATCGTTTTTTTTTAAAACAAAACTATTTCTCAAGCAAGAATGTCACTTGGACTGTCTGGGGGTGCTCTGGGTGGGGAGAACAAGGGCACCAAAATGTTCTGTTTTGAAAGTATTTTCAACCAGCAACTGTCTGGAAATAACAGCTGAAATGATCAGCTGTTGTACAGCATGATACAACATTTAATATGATACTGTATTTTGACTGCACTGGGCCTTTACAAGGTTTTCCATTACTCATGGCCTCTCTGGAAGGTATGTAGAAAGCATAGAGAAAGAGAGGAAATAGTTGAGTGGTGTTTTAAGGACAATATAGGAAATGTAATAGGTGTGAAAATGTTTACCAATTCAATTTCAGCCTCAAAGCATTTTTTAAATTAAATAACTTTATTTGGTTGGCTTGCCACTTTATATAAATATACAAAAAAATCTAAACATAAAAACCCCTTGTTTGTTTTTTTAGGTCCACATGAAGAGGACTATTCAAAGATGCTCTATTGGTCAATATTCTTAACATGTGCAAAAATAAATGGAGCAGATATCTTATACCAATCTGTCTGTCTAGGCTTTTATCCATAACATGGCCCAGGCATAAAACAAGCCTTGGAAGGTAAGTAAGCCTTGTCTGAGCAAGAACGGCCCATAGGGGTAAGAGCCTGTCTTCTCCAGCGTGAAACAGCTTGATGTAGTACAAATACACCCCCTGGACAGGACGCTAGTCTATCGCAGGGCCTTACCCCAATCCATCTAATTAATGTTAAGTGCCAAGCAGAGAGGCATCAGGTTCCATTCTCAACTGGGCATTGAACCCCCAACCTTTCAATCTAATGGTGGATTCTTTAACCACAAGGCCAAGGCAGTTGTTTCACAATATATAGGTCCATTATCTATCTGGTTTTAGACATTCAATAAGGTATGCACCAAAATAACCCTCTGGAGCATTGGAGGGACTTGTCCCCCTCACTTATATGCCGACTACTCCTAGGATTTACCGACATACTGTACTGTACAACACACCTGCAAGTGTAGATGTAAACACCTACATGTACACATATGCATCCACACATGCTTGACTCATATACACCACACACACACACACACACACACACACACACACACACACACACGTGTCCCCTGTGTGATCCCTGTGGTTACTTCTGCACACAGACGGCTCATCTCCTGCCTTGTCCCGGGCCCAGATTTATGGCGGTCACCTCCGTCGCAACTACAACTTGTTCCCCCTCAGGTTTTGTCCCGTTGTTCATAATTTTTTCATTTTTCAAGCCTCGAGCATGTGGCACCATCAATTAGGATCAATGGATACCTTGTCATTCAGCAATACAGGGCCTTTTTTCAGGGAAGAGGATAAAACAACAGGCTTTACACACAGCAGAAGCATATACCAGGGTTGCATTGGCGTGTTGCTCTCAAGCTGTGTGCAGTGATAGGTGAGTGGGAATCAAAGTCAAATTAGTCGGCTGAGATGATGTGGTATAAAGTGGACAATGTCATTATGACTACAGGTGTTTGGCCAACGCATAATGTGGCCATTATCTGAGCAGTAGCTCCAGCACTTCTCCCCTCGGTTCAGAGGTGTTTATTGGTTTATTAGGATCTCTTGCTGCCTCACTGTACTAACTTAATGCAATGGAATTGAAATGGAGCAAGATAGTGGTGTTCTCTCTCCTCTCCAGCAGCTGTGGGAACTGTGTCATGTACCCTGTTAATGTTATTTCATTACCAAACACGATTTAGTAGGCGCTGTGCCCTGCAGAGGTGACAATGAATTATAACGGGCAGTGTGTGTGTGCGTGTTTGTGTGTGCCTATATCCGCGCATGTGCATTGTGTGTTATTTTGTGTGTCCGTGTGCAGTTGTACCGACATGAGTGGGAAAGAGACATAGAAAGGGAGGAAGTCAGAGAGATACAGAGAGACTCTCTGGGGTTTAGAGCGAATGCTCATTAAGGCCTCCTATAGCACAGGGAGCTCATCCCTCACACTGCCAGCGTCTGGCTCTACTATGCTCTGCTTCCTCACAGAATCCTTTCCCCTGCTCTCTCTCGCCTCTCTCCTCTCTCCTATTTCTCTCCCCTCTCTCCCCTCTCTCCTCTCTCTCCCCCCTCTCTCATCTCTCTCCTATTTCTCCCCCTCTCTCCTCTCTCCCCCTCTCTCCCCTCTCTCATCTCTCCTCTCTCCCCCCTACTCTCTCTCCTATTTCTCCCCCTCTCTCCTCTCCCCTCTCTCCCCTCTCTCCTCTCTCCTCTCTCTCCCCCTCTCTCCTCTCTCTCCTATTTCTCCCCCCCTCTCCTCTCTCCTCTCTCCTATTTCTCCCCCTCTCTCCTCTCTCCTCTCTCTCCCCCTCCCCCCCTCTCCTCTCTCTCCTCTCTCTCCTATTTCTCCCCCTCTCTCCTCTCTCCTCTCTCTCCCCCCTCTCTCCTCTCTCCTCGCTCCCCTGATGTCTCTCTCCTCTTTTCTCTTTCCTCTCTCCCCTGCTCTCGCTCCTGCTCTCTCTCTCCTCTTTCCCCTCTCCTCTTTTCCCTGCTCTCTCTTCTCTCTCCTCTTTCCTATCTCCTCTTTCCATTCTCCTCTCTCCCCTTTCCTCTCTCCTCTCTCCTCTCTCCCCTCTCTCCTCTCCCCTCTCTCCTCTCTCCTCGCTCCGCTTTCTTCTCTCTTCTCTCTCCTCTCTTTTCTCTCTCCTCCCCAGCCCCTATTAGCTCCTGTACTCAGAGGGTGCCATGATGTAGCCTGGTATGTGTGCATACGTTTGGGGGGGGGGGGTGACGTTATCCGTCACCCAGACAGGGAGCCCGCTGTCGGCTTGATTCCTTTAGCCAGCCAAACGCTTGACCCGCGGGCGGCAGGAGCATTATCAACCCCGGCACTGCCTGTGTCTAATGGCTGCTCACCGTGATCAATGGCCTCTCTACCTGTTGAGCTGTGAAGCTCAGTACCCACACTCCACCAACTGGCTCCCGGGAAAGGCCACAAGACTCCTCAGGAAATACCTATGTGTCATACATCAGCATACTGTATATGTGTACATTAATTAGACTGTAGTGTCGTAGATCAAAGTGAGACGTAGATTCATCAACTGATCAACACAAATAGCTATTTTTACACACTCCTGTCATGTCTTTGGCATCATTAAAAGTGAAGACTGTTATTTTATCATGTAACGGCTGTTGGAAGGAGAGGACCAAGGTGCAGCGTGGTATGTGTCCATATTTATTTAATGAACACAGAAATAACAAAAATAATAAAGAGAACGACCAAAACAGTTCTGTCTGGTGCAGACACACAACAGAAAACAATCACCCACAACTCAAAATAGGAAAACAGGGAACCTAAGTATGGTTCTCAATCAGAGACAACGATTGCCAGCTGCCTCTGATTGGGAACCATACCAGGCCAAACACATAGAGATATAAAACATAGAACACAAAACATAGAATGCCCACCCCAACTAACACCCTGACCAAACTAAAATAGAGACATAAAAAAGGAACTAAGGTCAGGGCGTGACATATCAAATCAATTATCTGTAATTATTATTACGTGATTGAGCTAATCATGTAAATGTAATTAACTAGGAAGTCGGGGCACCAAGGAAAATCTTCAGATTACAAAGTTATAATTTTCCTAATATAACTATTAGTCTTCTAATGAATGAATTATTATTGACCTCACACCAGTCTCATTTCAAACGACGTAAATTGTTGGTTATCTGCACGAACCCAGCCTTTACTATGAATCATCCATTCACCAATTGGCTTAATAATTTATTTACTAACTAAATAATCAAAGAAATGCATATTTCATTTTTTTACATTTTATTTCACCTTTATTTATCCAGGAAGGCTAGTTGAGAACAAGTTCTCATTTACAACTGCGACCTGGCCAAGATAAGGCAAAGCAGTTCGACACATACAACAACACAGAGTTACACATGGAATAAACAAAGATACAGTCAATAATAGTAATAGTAAGACTAGTAATTAGTGTCTAAGATTTGCTCTTATTCTGTAGGGATCAATAGTCTCAGAGTTTAGCCATTTCCAGCCGTGTAGCCAGTGTTCCACGTGGTATGGTTAGGAATTCAATAACTATTCGCAATCACAGCTCACGCTGTTGGTTTGCTTAGTCTTGGTACTCACACCTGTGCCACCTCAGTTTACACCGCGGTACGCGTGGTCTGAAGAGGATTTCCCCATGAGGGGGTTTTATTCGTAACAGTGAAAAAGGCAGTTCTATGACACCAGATCATGTCTGTGCTCACGGGGACGGGCAAATGACTTAGTTAAACTTTAAAGGGAATACAATTCTCTCATATTAAAAGTTTGACATCACCTTACATCATTTCACAAATAGTTTCATCTTTACTCATACAATATATCCCCGTCCCTTAAGTGCCCACGGATCATTCCCACCTTCTCACAAGTAGACATTTTGATTCAAATTCCCATTTTGGGGATTTATGAGTTCACCACGTGAAATCCTTTGTTCCCTCTGTGTCTCTCTCGCTGCAAGACCAGGGGGAGAGAGTCTCCGCCAGGAATTTATGGCCTGAGATAACAGAACCTGGGTGTAGGAGAGGGTGAGAGAGGGCAAAGACACGAAAGCCCAGAAAGGACCATGTCATGACACTCCTTTAAATCAAATCATATGTTATTGGTCACATACACATGGTTATCAGACGTTATTGCTTGTGCTTCTAGTTTCAACAGTGCTACAATATCTAACAAGTAATATCAAACAATTCCACAACAGATACTTAATACACACAAATCTAAGAAAAGTAATGGAATAAGAATATATAAATATAAAAATATGGATGAGCAATGACAGTGGCATAGGCTAAGAGCAAACAGATAGTATAGGATACAGTATATACATATTAGATGAGTAATGCAAGATATGTAAACATTATTGAAGCTGTTTTTCAGTCTCTCAGTCCCAGATTTGATGCACCTGTACTGACCTTGGGGTGAACAGGCAGTGTTGTCCTTAATGATCTTTTCGGCCTGCCTGTGACAATGGGTGCTGTACATGTCCTGGAGGGATTGTAGTTTGCCCCCGGTGACACGTTGTGCAGACTGCACCACCCTCTGGAGAGCCCTGCGGTTGTGGGCGGTGCAGTTGACGTACCAGGTGGGGATACAGCCCGACAGGATGCTCTCAATTGTGCATCTGTAAAGGTTTGTGAGGTTTTTAGGTGACAAGCCGAATTTCTTCAGCCTCCTGAGGTTGAAGAGGCTGTCCCATCGATGTGGATATGGGGGTTGCTCCCTCTGCTGTTTCCCGAAGTCCACAATCATTTCCTTTGTTTTGTTGATGTTGAGTGAGAGGTTATTTTCCTGACACCACACTCGGAGAGCCCTCACCTCCTCTCTGTAGGCTGTCTCATCGTTGTTGGTAATCAAGCCTACTACTGTTGTGTCATCTGCAAACTTGATGATTGAGTTGGAGGCATGCATGGCCACGCAGTCATAGGTGAACAGGGACTACAGGAGGGGCCTGAGCACACAACCTTGTGGGGCCCCAGTGTTGTGGATCAGCGAAATGGAGATGTTGTTTCCTATCTTCACCACCTGGGGGGGCCAGTCAGGAAGTCCAGGACCCAGTTGCACAGGGCGGGGTTGAGACTCAGGGCCTCAAGCTTAATGATGAGCTTGGAGGGTACTATGGTGTTGAATGCTGAGCTGTAGTCAATGAACAGAAGTCTTACTTATGTATTCCTCTTGTCCAGATGGGATAGGGCAGTATGCCGTGTGATGGCGATTGTATCGTCTGTCGACCTATTGTGGCAGTAAGCAAGTTGAAGTGGGTCTAGGGTGACAGCTAAGGTGGAGGTGATATGATCCTTGACTAGCCTCTCACAGCACTTCATGATGACAGTAGTGAGTGCTACGAGGCGATAGTAATTTAGTTTAGTAACCTTTGCATTCTTGGGTACAGGAACAATGGTGGCCATCTTGAAGCTTGTGGGATGACATCAGTCTGGGATTGGGAGCAATTGAATATGTCTGAAAACACACCAGCCAGCTGGGGATGCCATCTGGGTCGGCAGCCTTGCGAGGGTTAACACCTTTAAATGTCTTACTCATGTCGGCCACGGAGGAGGAGAACCCACAGTCCTTGGTAGCGGGTCGCGTCGGTGGCACTGTATTATCCTCAAAGCGGGCAAAGAAGGTGTTTAGTTTGTCTGTGAGCAAGACATCGGTGTCCGTGGTGTGGCTGGTTTTCTTTTTGTGGTCCGTGATCTGTAGACCCTGCAACATGCGTCTCGTGTCTGAGCTGTTGAATTGAGATTCCACTTTTGTCTATATACTCACATTTTTCTTGCGGAGGGAATAACTACACTGTTTGTATTTGGCCATGTTCCCAGTCACCTTTCCATGGTTAAATGGAATGGTTTGCACTTACAGTTTTGTGCGAATGCCGTCATCTATTCACATTGGGTACAACATGTCCTTTACACTTCCTTATAAACTCACTCACTGAATCAGCGTATCCGTCAATATTATTCTCAGTGGTTACCCGGAACATATCCCAGTCCGCGTTATAAAAACAATCTTGAAGCGTGGATTTCGATTGGTCAGACCAGCGTTGACCAAACTTAGCACGGGTGCTTTCTGTTTGAGTTTTTGCCTACAGGAAGGGAGGAGCAAAACGTGGTGAGATTTGCCAAAAGGAGGGCAGGAATGGTCTTGTATGCATTGTGGAAGTTAGAGTAACAGTGGTCCAGCATTTTTCCCAGCGCGAGGGCTAAAGACAATATGCTGATAGAATTCAGGTTGCCTTGTTCTCAAATTAGCTTTGTTAAAGTTCCCAGCTACTTGATCTCTGTTCATGAATGGCGTAGCAGTGCGGACGTGTTTTGTCGTTGTCCCGTGTACATTTTTATGTTTTTAAAATCTTTTTTGTATATATTTCAATATCTTTCAATCTCTTTTTCCATTTTTAAATGAAATATACCTTCCGGAAACCCGCCTCACCCAATGTGATACGGATTTGCTATTTTTAGACCTTATAGCTAGAACCTACATCAGAAGCTATCCATCAGAAACTAACCAGCTAATTAGATACTAGCTATTGATTCATTGTTAGCCACTGCTAACGGCCTTTATCACTAACTCTTCACTAACATGACTAGAAGCCACTACATCACCGGATTCCTGCAGTAAGCTCTGGACCTTTGCATCAGATCATCGCAGCTAGCTATCTGCTACCGAGTGGCTATAGTGGCTAATGCCCTTGTCCCGAAGCTAGCACCAGTTAGCCTCGAGCCAGGCGCATCTCCCGGCTAACAAACAAAATTACTCCAGCTACAATACCTCTTTTGCCAGTTGGCCTGGACCCTTTGTCGACACGGAGCCCCGCCGATCCATCACGACTGGTATGCCAACGTAATTCCGTCTGATGTTCCCTCAACCGGCCATTGCCGGACGTCGGTGAAGACGCTTCTGCTAGTCCCAGCCTGCTAACTTTATGAATGCCGTGTCTCCCGCTTGCTAGCATAGTAACGACTACCTAACAGCTTCTCTGTTTCATCTATTGCTGTTCACTGGACCCTATGATCTCTTGGCTACATAGCTGATGCCTGCTGGACTGTTCATTAATCACGGTACTCCATTTTGTTTATCTGTCAGCCCCAGCCTCGAACTCAGGCCCAGTGTGTAGTTAACTGACCCTCTCTGCCCATTCATCACCATTTTACCTGTTGTTGTTGTCTTAAGATGATTAGCTGCTGTTGTCTTACTCATTGTTGTCTTAGCTAGCTCTCCCAATCAACACCTGTGATTGCTTTATGCCTCGCTTTATGTCTCTTTCTAATGTCAATATGCCTAGTATACTGTTGTTTAGGGTAGTTATCATTGTTTTATTTTACTGCAGAGTCCCTAGTCCCACTCAACTTTTTTCTTTTTTCCAACCTCCCACACCTAGCATAACTAGTGCCTCCAGAGATTAACTAGTGCCTCCAACCTCTCATATCGTCACTCAATGCTTTGGTATACCTCCACTGTACCCGCACCCTACCATACACCTGTCTGTACATTATGCCCTGAATCTATCCTATCATGTCCAGAAATCTGCTCTTTTTATTCTCTGTCCCCAACGCACTAGACAACCAGTTTTGATAGCCTTTAGCCGTACCCTCATCCTACTCCTCCTCTGTTCCTCGGGTGATGTAGAGGTTAACCCAGGCCCTGTGTGCCCCCAGGCACTCTCATTTGTTGACTTCTGCAACCGTAAAAGCCTTGGTTTCATGCACGTTAACATCAGAAGCCTCCTCCCTAAGTTTGTTTTACTCACTGCTTTAGCAGACTCCGTCAACCCTGATGTCCTTGCCGTGACTGAATTCTGGATAAGGAAGGCCACCAACAATTCTGAGATTTCCATCCCTAACTACAACATTTCCCATCAAGATATAACTGCCAAAGGGGGAGGAGTTGCAATCTACTGCAGATAATTGATTACTCCCCATCTATCTTCAGAGTTCATTCTGTTAGGAGACCTAAACTGGGATATGCTTAACACCCCGGCCGTCCTACAATCTAAGCTAGATGCCCTCAATCTCACACAAATTATCAAGGAACCCACCAGGTACAACCCTAAATCTGTAAACATGTGCACCCTCATAGATATTATCCTGACCAACTTGCCCTCCAAATACACCTCTGCAGTTTTCAATCAGGATCTCAGCGATCACTGCCTCATTGCCTGCATCCGTTATGGGTCCGCGGTCAAACAACCACCCCTCGTCAAACGCTCCCTAAAAAACTTCTGCGAACAAGCCTTTCTCATCGACCTGGCCCGGAATTCCTGGAAGGATATTTACCTCATCCCGTCAGTAGAGGATGCCTGGTTGTTCTTTAAAAGTAATTTCCTCACCATCTTAAATAAGCATGCCCCTTTCAAAAAATGTAGAACTAAGAACAGATGTAGCCCATGGTTCACTCCAGACCAACTGCCCTCAACCAGCACAAAAACATCCTGTGGCGTACTGCACTAGCATCGAATAGTCGCCGCGATATGCAACTTTTCAGGGAAGTCAGGAACCAATACACACAGTCAGTTAGGAAAGCAAAGGCTAGCTTTTTCAAAAAGAAATTTGCACCCAGCTCTAACTCCCAAAAGTTCTGGGACACTGTAAAGTCCATGGAGAATAAGAGCACCTCCTCGCAGCTGCCCACTGCACTGAGGCTAGGAAACACGGTCACCACCGATAAATCCACGATAATCGCAAATTTCAATAAGCATTTTTATTTGGCTGGCCATGCTTTTCTCCTGGTTACCCCAACAGCCAACAGCTACGCACCCCCCTCAGATGTTAGCAGATGTTCTGAAAGAGCTGCAAAACCTGGACCCGTACAAATCAGCAGGGCTAGACAATCTGGACCCTCTCTTTCTAAAATTACCTGCCGCCATTGTTGCAACCCCTATTACTAGTCTATTCAACCTCTCTTTCGTATTGTCTGGGATTCCTAAAGATTGGAAAGCTGCCGCGGTTATCCCCCTCTTCAAAGGTGGTAACACTCTAGACCCAAACTGTTACAGATTATATCCATCCTGCCCTGCCTTTCTAAAGTCTTTGAAAGCCAAGTTAACAAACAGATCACTGACCATTTCGAATCCCACCGTACCTTCTCCCCTGTGCAATCCGGTATCCGAGCTGGTCACGGGTGCACCTCAGCCACACTCAAGGTCCTAAACGATATCATAACCGCCATCGATAAAAGACAGTACTGTGCAGCCATCTTCATCGACCTGGCCATGGCTTTGGACTCTGTGAAGCACCATATTCTTATCGGCAGACTCAACAGCCTTGGTTTCTCAAATGACTGCCTCGCCTGGTTCACCAACTACTTCTCAGATAGATTTTTGTGTGTCAAATTGTAGGGCCTGTTGTCCGGACCTCTGGCAGTCTCTATGGGTTACCACAGGGTTCAATTCTCGGGCCGACTCTTTTCTCTGTATATATCAACAATGTCACTCTTGCTGCAGGTGATTCCTTGATCCACCTCTACACAGACGACATCGTTCTGTATACATCTGGCCCTTCTTTGAACACTGTGTTAACAAATCTCCAAACGAGCTTCAATGCCATACAATACTTGTTCCGTTGCCTCCAACTGCTCTTAAACGCAGTAAAACTAAATACATGCTTTTCAACCAATCGCTGCCCACACCCGCCCGTCCGACTAGCATCACTACTCTGGATGGTTCTGACTTAGAATATGTGCACAACTACAAATACCTAGGTGTCTGGCTAGACACTGGCTAAACTGGCTAAACTCTCCTTCCAGACTCATATTAAGCATCTCCAATCCAAAATTAAATATAGAATCGGCTTCCTATTTCACAACAAAGCCTCCTTCACTCACGCTGCCAAACATACCCTCGTAAAACTGACCATCCTATAGATCCTCGACTTCGGCAATGTCATTTACAAAATAGCCTCCAACACTCTACTCAGCAAATTGGATGCAGTCTATCACAGTGCCATCTGTTTTGTCACCAAAGCCCCATACACTACCCACCACTGTGACCTGTATGCTCTCATCGGCTGGCCCTCACTATATATTCATTGACAGACCCACTGGCTCCAGGTCATCTACAAGTCTCTGCTAGGTAAAGCTCTATCTTATCTAAGCTCACTGGTCACCACATCACACGCGCTCCAGCAGGTATATCTCACTGGTCATCCCCAAAGCCAACACCTCTTTGGCCGCCTTTCCTTCACGTTCTCTGCTGCCAATGACTGGAACGAATTGCAAAAATCGCTGAAGTTGGAGACTTATAACTCCCTCACTAGCTTTAAGCATCAGCTGTCTGAGCAACTTACCGATCGCTGCACCTGTACCAGCCCATCTGTAAATAGCCCACCCAGGTACCTACGTAATCCCCATGTTGATTTTATTTACTTTTTTTTGCTCTTTTGCACACCAGTATTTCTACTTGCACATCATCATCAGCACATCTATAACTCAAGTGTTAATTTGCTAAATTGTAATTACTTCGCTACTATGGCCTATTTATTGCCTTACCTCTTTACGCCATTTGCACACACTGTATATAGATTTTTCTATTGTGTTATTGACTGTACTTTTGCTTATCCCACGTGTAACTCTGTGTTGTTGTTTTTTGTCACACTGCTTTGCTTTATCTTGGCTAGGTCGCAGTTGTAAATGAGAACTTGTTCTCAACTGACCTACCTGCGTAAATAAAGGGGAAATAAAAAATAAAACAATAAATGCAGCCTCAGGGTATATGGTTTACAGTTTGCATAAAGTCCAGTGAAGTTCCTTGTGGGCTGTCGTGGCATCGGCTTGATGGGGGATATACACGGCTGTGACAATAATGGAAGAGAATTCTCTTGGGAGGTAATACGGTCGGCATTTGATTGTGAGGAATTCTAGATCAGGTGAACAAAAGGACCTGAGTTCCTGTATGTTGTTAAAATTACACCATGATTCGTTAGTCATGAACATACACCCCCACCCTTCTTCTTCCCGGAGAGATGTTTATTCCTGTTGGCGTGACACACCGAGAATCAAGGTGGCTTTACCGACTCCGACAGCATGTTTCCGTGAAACAGAGTATGTCATCCCTGATGTCTCTATGGAAAGCAACAACAACAAAAAAGTCGTATTCCTGGTCGTAGTGCTGGTAAGTTGACGTCGCTCTGATATCCAATATTTTTCCCCGGCTGTATATAATAATACGATAAGATTTTCTGGGCTAACAATGTAAAAAAAAATACATAAAAAAACAAAATATTGCAAAGTTTCCTAAGAACTAGAAGTGAGGCAGCCCTCTCTGTCGGCGCCATCTTGCTTTATGCCTGAATATGGAGTTTATCTACAGTACCACTCAAAAGCTTGGACACACCTACTCATTTCAAGGGCTTTTCTTTATTATTACTAGTATCTACTGTTGTAGAATCAAAACTAGTAAATAACACATGGAATCATGTAGTAACCAAAAAAGTGTTCAACAAATCAAAATGTATTTTATATTTTAGATCCTTCAAGGCAAAGTAGCCACCCCTTGCCTTGATGACAGGTTTGCACACTCTTGGCATTCTCTCAACCAGCTTCATGAGGTAGTCACCTGGAATGCATTTCAATTTACAGGTGTGCCTTGTCAAAAGTTCATTTGTGGAATTTATTTCCTTCATGGTGTGTTTGGGGCAGTCAGTTCTGTTGTGACAAGGTAGAGGTGGTATACAGAAGATAGCCCTATTTGGTAAAAGATCAAGTCCATATTATGGCAAAAACATCTCAAATAAGCAAAGAGAAATGACTGTCCATCATTACTTTAAGACATGAAGGTCAGTCAATCCGGAAAATGTCAAGAACTCTTTCTGGCTCTCATGAAGACCGCCACATTAAAGGAAGACCCAGAGTTACCTCTGCTGCAGAGGATAAGTTCATTAGAGATACCAGCCTCAGAAATTGCAGTCCGAATAAATGCTTCACAGAGTTCAAGTAACAGACACATCTCAACATCAACTGTTCAGAGAAGACTGCGTGAATCAGGCCTTCCTGGTCGTATTACTGCAAAGAAACCACTACTGAAGGACACCAATAAGAATAAAATAGTTGCTTGGGCCAAGAAACATGAGCAATGGACATTAGACCGGTGGAAATCTGTCCTTTGGTCTGATGAGTCCAAATTTGAGATTTTTGGTTCCAACCGCCGTCTTTGTAAAATGCAGAGTAGGTGAACGGAAGATCTCCACATGCGTGCTTCCCACCGTGAAGCATGAAGGAGAAGGAGGTGTGATGGTGTGGGGGTGCTTTTCTTGTGACACTGTCAGTGATTTATTTAGAATTCAAGGCCCATTTAACCAGCATGGCTACCACAGCATTCTGCAGCGACACGCCATCCCATCTGGTTTGCGCTTAGTGGGACTATCATTTGTTTTTCAACAGGACAATAACCCAACACACCTCCAGGCTGTGTAAGGGCTATGTGACCGAGAAGGAGAGTGATGGAGTGCTGCATCAGATGACCTGGCCTCCACAATCACCCAACCTCAACCTAATTGAGGTGGTTTGGGATGAGTTGAGAATAGACTGATGAGTTTCAGAGGAAAATTATTTGTTTCTGGCCATTTTGAGCCTGTAATCGAACCCACAAATGCTGATGCTCCAGATACTCAACTAGTCTAAAGAAGGGCAGTTTTATTGTTTCTTTAATCAGAACAACAGCTTTCTGTGCGATCATAATAGCAAAAGGGTTTTCTAATGATCAATTAGAATTTTATGATGGACAAAAAATGTGCTTTTCTTTCAAAAACAAGGACATTTATAAGTGACCCCAAACCTTTGAACAGTATTGTGTCTGATTCTTATGAGAGGTTTTTTATTTTGGTTCTACTGTTGCCTATTTATCCCTTTCACATCAAACCCTCACATTATATACATGACTTAGCAGTGTCTTACAGCAATGTACTTCCTGTACCCTCTACATTAACCAGGTTTATCTCCCTGTGCGTCATGTCCCATTACGTTTTCCTCTTAAACAAAACCCACCGCCGTACTTGATCTTTCCCAACTCCCATTTGTCCTCTGGATCTCCAAGGTTACCACGTCCATAGATGTCCCAGCGCAGGGAGAGATCTGTCAACAAACTTCTGAGGACTTTCTCACTTGGCAAACTTAAAGGGGGAACTAGCTATCGCAGGTGTCCCAGGAGGTAATCAAGCCACTCCGCTCCCTCCATGTGCCTGTATCTTTAAACAGAATAGATAAAGGAGGCACGGGTCAAGCTGGAGAGCACAGGAAAAGTTCAGCGTATTGATGTGCTGCAAAGGACTGCGACTTCACAGAGCTAGGAGCCCGTCAGGTTGCTGGCATAGTACCTGTTCAGGTACTCATAAGGGATACAGGTTAGCACCCCAAGAAATTGACTTGCCAAGAAGATTGCTCACTCTCTCTCTCTCTCTCTCTCTCTCTCTCTCTCTGGCTTAAAAAATTGATAAATTACATGCTTCTCCACTGGAAACTAATGATCCACCAATGTCTTTCTGTCTTGGTGCTGAGAGTGGAGAAGAGTCTTTGATGATGGAGAATTGTCTTGGTGCTGAGAGTGGAGAAGAGTCTTTGATGATGGATAATTGTCTTGGTGCTGAGAGTGGAGAAGAGTCTTTGATGATGGATAATTGTCTTGGTGCTGAGAGTGGAGAAGAGTCTTTGATGATGGAGAATTGTCTTGGTGCTGAGAGTGGAGAAGAGTCTTTGATGATGGAGAATTGCGGCTGACATATAAAAGCTGGAGGGCCCCCCGAGACGCTCCCTATCCCTCATGCTACTTAGTTATGTGTTACACTGTTATCACTATGGTAACCCAGAGTTGTTTAATTTTATCGTCGCCACCAAAGTTCAAGCTGAAGGCAGAGCCTATAGTGAGAGAGAGCAGAGTTGTCTCTTTCACTCTCTCTCCTCTCTGTCTATCTCTCCTTTGTTTCTGTCTCCTTGAGTTAGGAGTTCTGCTTTGCTAGTGTGCATCTGTAGAGAACTGTTATTGTATGTATGAGATGTTAAATGATATTGAAAGGAGGAACCGTTGGTTTGACTCTCCTTCCCCCCTTCTGCTCCTCAGGTCAGGCTAACCAGTATGAATAAACATGAGGTCTCAACGCCGGTCAACTGTTTGGGAGTGATAAGCTGCTCATGTGTTTGACTCGAGCCAAACAGCAGTAGACTGCCTCGCTTGGCCAGTGTACTGAAGTCAGTCGTCCAAGGACGGAATGGTGTGGGTAAAGGTCAAGGTATTGAGCTGTGAACTGTCACTCTGATCTTTTTATTGTGAGTTCTCCTTCTTGACGCTACCCATCCCTGTCGCGGGATCATTTCTGTCAGCAACCGCTGAATAGCATAGCGCAACAAATAATATTACTAAAAAATATGAATATTCATGAAATCACAAGTGCAATATTGCAAAACACAGTTTAGCCTTTTGTTAATCCACCTGTCGTCTTGAAATGATGTTTTACAGCAAAAGCAATCCAAGCGTTTGTAAGTTTATCGATAGCCTAGCATAGCATTATGTACACTTAGCATCAGGAATCTTGGTCACGAAAATCAGAAAAGCAATCAAATTAACCGTTTACCTTTGATGATCTTCGGATGTTTTCACTCACAAGACTCCCAGTTACACAACAAATGTTCCTTTTGTTCCATAAAGATTATTTTTATACCCAATATACCTTGTTTGTCGCGTTATGTTCAGAAATCTACAGGAAAGAGCGGTCATGACAACGCAGACGGAAATTCCAAATAGACTTCATAATGTCCACAGAAACATGTCAAACGTTTTTTATAATCATTCCTCGGGAAGTTTTAAAAATATATATTCGATAATATATCAACCGAGTGTGTAGGTTTTTCAATAACAGCGGGAGGAACAATGGCGGCTTTACTCTGTGGCGCAAAAACTCACTCTGAGAGCCCCCACCTATCCCCTTACGCAATGTGATCTTTCACGCTCATTTTTTCAATATAAAAGCCTGAAACTATGTCTAAAGACTGTTGACACCTTAGGGAAGCCAGAGAAAAATTAATCTGGTTGATATCCCTTTAAATGGAGGATAGGCATGCATAGGAACAGAAGGGTTTCAAAATAAGAGGCACTTCCTGATTGGATTTTCCTCAGGGTTTCGCCTGCAATATCAGTTATGTTATACTCACAGACAATATTTTGACAGTTTGGAAGCTTTAGAGTATTTTCTATCCTAATCTGTCAATTATATGCATATTCTAGCATCTGGTCCTGAGAAATAGGCCGTTTACTTTGGGAACGTTATTTTTCCAAACATAAAAATAGTGGTCCCTAGCTTCAAGAGGATAATTATTAAGTTCTTCTGCAGGTTAGCTTTTCATTCTTAATGAATCTGTGACTTCTTCCTTCAAAGTTCATATTGTGGAATATCTACTGCATTATTTAGCTGTATAACCACATCCAAGCTAATGGGGCAAGGAAACTTTCCCTGAGAAAATGTGACATGTTCAAGCCTTTTCCTCCAATCTTTATTTTTCACTTTCTCATTTCGGCATGAGTTGATTTGATTTGAAGCCTGCCACTTTCAGTTGGACTTGAGCTCCCAGGCCTACAGTGGGGCAAAAAAGTATTTAGCCAGCCACCAGTTGTGCAAGTTCTCCCACTTAAAAAGATGAGAGAGGCCTGTAATTTTCATCATCACTTCAACTATGACAGACAAAATGAGAAAAAAACTCCAGAAAATCACATTGTAGGATTTTTAATACATTTATTTGCAAATTATGGTGGAAAATAAGTATTTGGTCACCTACAAACAAGCAAGATTTCTGGCTCTCACAGACCTGTAACTTCTTCTTTAAGAGGCTCCCCTGTCCTCCACTCGTTACCTGTATTAATGGCACCTGTTTGAACTTGTTATCAGTATAAAAGACACCTGTCCACAACCTCAAACAGTCACACTCCAAACTTTGGCCAAGACCAAAGAGCTGTCAAAGGACACCAGAAACAAAATTGTAGACCTGCACCAGGCTGGGAAGACTGAATCTGCAATAGGTAAGCAGCTTGGTTTGAAGAAATCAACTGTGGGAGCAATTATTAGGAAATGGAAGACATACAAGACCACTGATAATCTCCCTCGATTTGGGGCTCCACGCAAGATCTCACCCCGTGGTGTCAAAATGATCACAAGAACGGTGAGCAAAAATCCCAGAAGCACACGGGGGGACCTAGTGAATGACCTGCAGAGAGCTGGGACCAAATTAACAAAGCCTACCATCAGTAACACACTACGCTGCCAGGGACTCAAATCCTGCAGTGCCAGACGAGTCCCCCTGCTTAAGCCAGTACATGTCCAGGCCCGTCTGAAGTTTGCTAGAGAGCATTTGGATGATCCAGAAGAAGATTGGGAGAATGTCATATAATCAGATGAAACCAAAATATAACTTTTTGGTAAAAACTCAACTCGTCGTGTTTGGAGGACAAAGAATGCTGAGTTGCATCCAAAGAACACCATACCTACTGTGAAGCATGGGGGTGGAAACATCATGCTTTGGGGCTGTTTTTTCTGTAAAGGGACCAGGACGACTGATCCGTGTAAAGGAAAGAATGAATGGGGCCATGTATTGTGAGATTTTGATTGAAAACCTCCTTCCATCAGCAAGGGCATTGAAGATGAAACCTGGCTGGGTCTTTCAGCATGACAATGATCCCAAACACACCGCCCGGGCAACGAAGGAGTGGCTTCGTCCTGGAGTGGCCTAGCCAGTCTCCAGATCTCAACCCCTGTCACACCCTGACCATAGTTTGCTTTGTATGTTTCTATGTTTTGTTTGGTCAGGGTGTGATCTGAGTGGGCATTCTATGTTGTGTGTCTAGTTTGTCTGTTTCTGTGTTTGGCCTGATATGGTTCTCAATCAGAGGCAGGTGTTAGTCATTGTCTCTGATTGGGAACCATATTTAGGTAGCCTGTTTGGTGTTGGGGTTTGTGGGTGATTGTTCCTGTCTTTGTGTTTGTTACACCAGATAGGGCTGTTTTTGATTTTTCACGGTTTCTTGTTTTTTTTTTGTATATTGTTCTATTTTCATCTTTATTAAAGATGTATCACAATAACCACGCTGCATTTTGGTCCGCCTCTCCTTCAACAGAAGAATCCCGTTACAACCCCATAGAAAATCTTTGGAGGGAGTTGAAAGTCCGTGTTGCCCAGCAACAGCCCCAAAACATCACTGCTATAGAGGAGATCTGCATGGAGGAATGGGCCAAAATACCAGCAACAGTGTGTGAAAACCTTGTGAAGACTTACAGAAAACATTTGACCTCTGTCATTGCCAACAAAGGGTATATAACAAAGTATTGAGATAAACTTTTGTTATTGACCAAATACTTATTTTCCACCATAATTTGCAAATAAATTCATTAAAAATCCTACAATGTGATTTTCTGGATATTTTTTTCTCATTTTGTCTGTCATAGTTGAAGTGTACCTATGATGAAAATTACAGGCCTCTCTCATCTTTTAAAGTGGGAGAACTTGCACAATTGGTGGCTGACTAAATACTTGTTTGCCCCACTGTATTTGCCAGTAGAGAGAGGATCAAGGTCCAATTTGGACCAAGTGCTTGATACATTTTACAGACTGCTTTTAAATACAAAATTCTTCTTCATTCAAATGTAACCTATTACCACAACATCTGTTTTGACATGTAGTCACAGTCATGGAAGCACAATGAGCATACCTGAGCTAATTTATATCACTATTATTATACTGTAGATATGGGTTCTGACTTGGTGTACAGGGAGACTACTCTAAGAACGGCCCATGTTCTGAATAATGTCGCTGTACATTTCAAAAGTGCTGAACAAATAGTTATATTGACTACGTCTGTCATGGGCTGCCCATTAACATCTTAGTCGTAATTATGGATTGCCTCTTATCCGCTTGTCGTCCACTTATGCCATAGTATATACATCTCATTTGTCAGTAGAAACCACATTTGTTTAAGCAAGTCTGTCATGTCAGCTATGTTTTTTAAAAGGCAGTAAATGAGGCTGAATGAACTGTTTCGCTGCCAGACAAGGCTCCACTGATAGCCAGGTGTAGCGGTGGTAAGGATTCACTAAATGCTGCTGAAAAGAAAGCTCTGCTGTTGGGACAGCTTTATGTAGGCCCTAACAGTTTGTGGGAAACATTTATCACCATTATAGTGCAGTTAATTGATTGTTTAGTGTTGTGTTGTGTAGTGGCTTTGCTGGCATGCATCTAAACAAATGTTGGTGAGTTTGCTCCACCAAGATTTACATGCTAAAATCACCACTGTGACAGAGACATGGGGATGAGAAGGTGTGTTGTATCTAATGAGGCTGACATAGGCATGGGGATTTGAGGGTGTGTTGTATCTAATGAGGCTGACAGAGACATGGGGATATGAGGGTGTGTTGTATCTAATGACGCTGACAGAGACATGGGGATGTGAGGGTGTGTTGTATCTAATGAGGCTGACAGAGACATGGGGATATGAGGGTGTGTTGTATCTAATGAGGCTGACAGAGACATGGGGATGTGAGGGTGTGTTGTATCTAATGAGGCTGACAGAGACATGTGGATATGAGGGTGTGTTGTATCTAATGAGGCTGACAGAGACATGGGGATGTGAGGGTGTGTTGTATCTAATGAGGCTGACAGAGACATGGGGATATCAGGGTGTGTTGTATCTGATGAGGCTGACAGAAACATGGTGTGTTGTATCTAATGAGGCTGACAGAGACATGGGGATGTGAGGGTGTGTTGTATCAAATGAGGCTGACAGAGACATGGGGATGTGAGGGTGTGTTGTATCTAATGAGGCTGACAGAGACATGGGGATGTGAGGGTGTGTTGTATCTAATGAGGCTGACAGAGACATGTGGATATGAGGGTGTGTTGTATCTAATGAGGCTGACAGAGACATGGGGATGTGAGGGTGTGTTGTATCTAATGAGGCTGACAGAGACATGGGGATGTGAGGGTGTGTTGTATCTAATGAGGCTGACAGAGACATGGGGATGTGAGGGTGTGTTGTATCTAATGACGCTGACAGAGACATGGGGATGTGAGGGTGTGTTGTATCTGATGGGGCTGACAGAGACATGGTGTGTTGTTTCTGATGGGGCTGACAGAGACATGGGGATATGAGGGTGTGTTGTATCTAATGAGGCTGACAGAGACATGGTGTATGAGGGTGTGTTGTATCTGATGGGGCTGACAGAGACATGGGGATGTGAGGGTGTGTTGTATCTAATGAGGCTGAAAGAGACATGGGGATGTGACGGTGTGTTGTATCTAATGAGGCTGACAGAAACATGGGGATATGAGGGTGTGTTGTATCTAATGAGGCTGACAGAGACATGGGGATGAAAATGTGTGTTGTATCTAATGAGGCTGACAGAGACAAGGGGATGTGAGGGTGTGTTGTATCTAATGACGCTGACAGAGACATGGGGATGTGAGGGTGTGTTGTATCTGCTGGGGCTGACAGAGACATGGTGTGTTGTTTCTGATGGGGCTGACAGAGACATGGGGATATGAGGGTGTGTTGTATCTGATGGGGCTGACAGAGACATGGTGTGTTGTTTCTGATGGGGCTGACAGAGACATGGTGTGTTGTTTCTGCTGGGGCTGACAGAGACATGGTGTGTTGTTTCTGATGGGGCTGACAGAGACATGGGGATGTGAGGGTGTGTTGTATCTGCTGGGGCTGACAGAGACATGGTGTGTTGTTTCTGATGGGGCTGACAGAGACATGGGGATATGAGGGTGTGTTGTATCTGATGGGGCTGACAGAGACATGGGGATGTGAACTGCTTGCCAACCGTAGAGCACAACACCTCTTGCATTGAGCTCACAGGGAGTGTATTACTACAGCTAGCAAGGAATCTGATCAACTCTTTATTTATTCTACAAATAAACAGACAGTGAAGAGGCACACAGGCCAATATCCCTCCTCAAGACTCCATTGTGTCTGAGGTACAGCGTAGGGTGTGTAGAGAAGCTGATCCTAAAATACTGTGCAATCTCGAGTAGTTTCAGCTGAGATGAGGTAGACCTGTGTATAACTAACTACCTCAAATGACACCAGAGTCATGGTTTCATTACCTCTTGTGTGCAGGATACTATTCAAACAGCACATCATCACAACTTTAAAAATACAGTCACATGGAGTTACAGTAGCTAATGTGTGAAGCAGTCTGTGGCTGTGGATAAGCGTGTGCACCTCTCTGTACATGGCTATGCCTGTGGATGGCCATGAATCTGTCTAGTCTTGGGGTCAGGGAAAGCTCAATGTTAAACAGTGAGGGGGGTGGTACGTCTGTGTGCGCGTGCATGTGCAGTATGGCAGACGTGATCCCCGGACCCGGCCTGTTCTCCCCTAGTGGGTCATTCAGCCCCTCTCCCTGTCTCTAATCCCGTCTGTCCGGGGGAGATAGGGAGGAGCGGCTGGCCACGGCACACCCGGGGCACCGCAAACACAATCACAGGCCTTTCACAGACACTTAACGGGGCTTTGCGCTTGTTCAACAAGGCAAAACGCGGCAGAAGGGATCAATTTAATACAAGGCCTGACTCGAATGGAAAGAGGGTTAATAAATAAGCAATGACAGTGAGGGCTGCCGCCACAATTTATGCAGCGCTCGCTTCCTCCCCACTTCCTCACTCCTTGTTTTCCAGAAGCCTCTCCCCATATTATGGCACGGTGTAGTTCCTTTCTCCAGAACATATTGGGGAGAGCTGGGGAGGTAGGGAAAGCAGCAGACTCCTCTCTCATCAGGATGTTATTTTAATAAATCACTGCTGCCATTGCTTGCTACATTAATTCCTGGGGCCCGGAGGGCTATGATGGTACCAGCAGTGATCTACATGAGGCGCTAAATGATGTGGGGGATCCCCCAGTGAGAGAACAGAGACCCCCTGAATCTCCTCATCTCCCCTGAACACCTCAGGCCCCTCCCCTCAGCTTGGCTGGCTCACACCCTGGGCTCCAACTGGGCCGGCCCGCTCGCCCACCTGCCCTCCACCGCTGACATGATAATCAGCAGAGAGAGAGAGAGAGGCAGGAGCCGCCGCAGTGCACATACAAATGAGTGGAGCATACATACATCTATAGCTAGGAGGGAAGTCACCTGACCCAGAGACCCAAAGCGCCTCACACCACATCACCCACATGCCCCTCTCTAGTGGCTTCATTGAGTTCTCCCATACTGGGACTGCTGTTTGATATGATGCATCTTCAGTAGGTATAGACACCCTAATAAACACAGAGACACCGGGAGCCATGTTGAGTGAGATGGAAGTCTACATAAGATGTGAACAGGATGTAGATGCTTATAGTCTCAGGAGGATTGCTTCTTTTATTCTTGTTAATTTCATGAGACGGTAAGCTCAACTCAATATATCTGCAGTATATTTCCAGTCACATAGATTTTTTTTTCTTCCTCTCGTCAAATAAATTGTAGTATGGTTTGAGGTACAGTGAAAATAGCTGGTAGACCTTTCTCACAGGTAGTGGTATACACTTGCAGTTTTCCTGTGTGAGTGGGCAGCAGGTGTATCAACAAATACTGCATTAACATTGTTGTGGCATAGGTTTGATTGAATCTAGCTCAGTGTGATTGTACTGGAGGTGGTAGCAGTAGTAGTAGGTCTAGTAGTCATAGTGATGGCTCTACTGATGGAGGATGTGTACGTATCCCTACGTATCCCCAGACCCCAGCAACATCCGTTTCATCTCTTCATTTATTACACACACACAGAGAGAAAGAGAGAGAGAGAGAGAGAGAGAGAGAGAGAGAGAGAGAGAGAGTTTTCCATTGGTATGCGCAGACAAAGCCGCTAGATTCACCCCCCAGAATACTGCTGGGAGATGATACCCTTCTTTCTTCACACAGCGGGGAACGGGCCACCGTAAATGGAGCGCTTGGGAGTGTGTGGCGTGCCGTGAATGACAGAGCGCCGTACACACTCCAAGCAATGACCCCAAACTCAAGGACTTGCTCCAAATGTCCTCATCTCTCATGCTTCCTGTTTTCGCTGGAAGCTCAAAAAGTGTCGTACTGGGATGGACAGCGGGAGTCCACAGGCAGATTGTCAGAGTGCAGATGCCAACGGTAGAGAGTGTCAGCCTGGGCTGGGCCCACAGAAACTATTGAAAACACTATTGAAATATGTAGATCAAAATGTAAGTTCTTCGCAACGTATTTCTGTATAACAGCTGTTTTATTGGAGTATTTTAGGCGCTACAGAGTTAGTTGCCGTAGGAACCAGATGTTAGAGCAGAGTTAGTTGCCGTAGGAACCCGATGTTAGAGCAGAGTTAGTTGCCGTAGGAACCAGATGTTAGAGCAGAGTTAGTTGCCGTAGGAACCCGATGTTAGAGCAGAGTTAGTTGCCGTAGGAACCAGATGTTAGAGCAGAGTTAGTTGCCGTAGGAACCCGATGTTAAAGCAGAGTTAGTTGCCGTAGGAACCAGATGTTAGAGCAGAGTTAGTTGCCGTAGGAACCAGATGTTAGAGCAGAGTTAGTTGCCGTAGGAACCAGATGTTAAAGCAGAGTTAGTTGCCGTAGGAACCCGATGTTAGAGCCGAGTTAGTTGCCGTAGGAACCAGATGTTAAAGCAGAGTTAGTTGCCGTAGGAACCAGATGTTAGAGCAGAGTTAGTTGCCGTAGGAACCAGATGTTAAAGCAGAGTTAGTTGCCGTAGGAACCAGATGTTAGAGCAGAGTTAGTTGCCGTAGGAACCAGATGTTAAAGCAGAGTTAGTTGCCGTAGGAACCAGATGTTAGAGCAGAGTTAGTTGCCGTAGGAACCAGATGTTAAAGCAGAGTTAGTTGCCGTAGGAACCAGATGTTAGAGCAGAGTTAGTTGCCGTAGGAACCCGATGTTAGAGCAGAGTTAGTTGCCGTAGGAACCCGATGTTAAAGCAGAGTTAGTTGCCGTAGGAACCCGATGTTAAAGCAGAGTTAGTTGCCGTAGGAACCAGATGTTAAAGCAGAGTTAGTTGCCGTAGGAACCCGATGTTAAAGCAGCCTTAAACCTGAAAGCCTTAACTGGTGAAACTGACATGTCTGTTTGGATATTGCAACAACAAAGAAGTTACTGCAAACAACGAACACTGTTTTCTTTTCCCGGACATCATTGCAGGCGTGAAAGAACAGCTTTTACCACACTGCCAGATTCTCCTCTCCTTTTCATCAACAAAACAAAAACAATAACAAAGGCGATGGGCTGGACAGCGGCACTGTTTCCCCAAATACTGATTCCATCTTTAAGTGCAGTAAGTAGCAGGTGTCAAATGAATTCCCAGTGAAAAGGTGGTACAGGAAAGATACAGTCTGATGAGTATTTACATGTCTCTACAAAGATATTTCCAAAATACACAGCCTCAACTAGGCCTACACTGCCAAACCAACTATAGCATGTTGGAGTACCATCCAGGGCCCCCTTTCCTGATAGCGATGGAATTTAGGATTACGAGTGTTTTCCTACAGCGGCCGAAGATGTACAGTAACACGAGTTTCCCAAAAGACCACACAGAAAGAATGGTCGCTAAGCCCCGTCGTTGGAGCATGTGTCGATACTGATAGGATGGACAGAAAGACAGCGCTGCTCTCGGATCAGCTTTCTCTATTGAAATCTGTCCTTAACATAACAATTATTTCACCATACGATGGATTACCCCCCCCAATGTAATTTCTCTGCCTGTGATATGTGGTTGTGTGGTTGTCCCACCTAGCTATCTGAAGACAAATGAACTGTAAGTCACTCTGGATAAGCTTCTGTTAAAAAAAAATACAATGTAAAATGTCATGTATTTCAATATGATTGAAATAGGCCTATTGCCTACTGTTTGTATTTTTTATTTGAGGCATATTTTTAAATGTCACTTGTTTGTGTCAATTGCAAAGACATTGGCAACTTTGGGTTAGGCAGCCTGGGTTAGGCAGCCTGGGTAAGGCAGCCTGGGTTAGGCAGCCTGGGTTAGGCAGCCTGGGTTAGGCAGCCTGGGTAAGGCAGCCTGGGTAAGGCAGCCTGGGTAAGGCAGCCTGGGCTACCGAAAACACTTCATTGTAATATGGAGATCGATATGTAGGTTATTCACAACAAATACTCTACCAGCTGTTGTACTGAAGTATTTAGGGGCTACAGAGTTCGGCTGTAGAGTATAGCCTATCAGACATAGTAAATGGTAAATCATTATCAGTGACTTAACGTTACATCCTCTTTACAATGAAACCAGACACTGTCTGTAAATTGAGATCCAGTATTGAATAGCAATACACAAAGGAGAGCAAGGCAATACATGGTCTGTAATGTTGTGACAACAGGCCATCTGCCCTCTACGATGTAGCTCACAACCACTTTATCTTTCATGGATGGCTAGTAATGACTTACATTGATTGTGTCATGCTAATACCAAATCTTAAGCCATGCGTGCTTATACCTCTCCTGACCCCATATTTCCAGACTCCCTCTTTCCGTAGAGAACACACCCCTCCTCATCCCTTCCCCCCAACCATAAAACTGCATCTGTACATCAGACTTAATTGATGAAAGGAGGGCCTGTCTTCATTTATAAGCAGGCATCCACCAAACTAATCTGGCTGTGTTGTGAAGTCTGTCCTTTCCATTAAGTGGGACACATTATCTCCTAATCAAATTAAAGTCATTTAATTGTTGCCCTCCCTTGATAGATCCGGTGAAAAAAGGAGGCGAGCCGTGTTTGCTGAAGGGGGATGTGTGCAGATTGAACAGGGCCTGTGTCATTACGGTATGAATGTGTAAATAACCAAAGCTTTCACTGTCATGTCTTTGCTTTGAACCTTTCTATAGGGTGAAGTTGAGTTTGACATTTGATCCGCTCTCCCAGCTCAGTGGATACCCAAAACAATTGAGGCTAAGTACCTAGCTGAAGGGGCACTAGCTATGTGACCCTATGAACGATTGACCTCTGTAACCTACTGATCACTAGTCTCATTTCTTAATCACTACTCTGAGCTGTGTGTGTGTGTGTGTGCTGCAAACTAAACCACCTGTGCTGGCCAGTGTGTTAGCTGGCGGCTCTGTCCCTGCTACGTGGTTTGCAGGCTGCTATTACCTGAGTCATCCTGTGATTAAGAATGGAAGTCTCTGTGTGGAATGGGGCCGGTCTGTCCGCCTCTGTCCTCCCAGCCCAGCACTGTGTAGGCCCTGGGGGGTCCCCATGGTAACCAGAGTGAAGGATACCCCCGCAGACTCTGGCCCTGGCCACCGCCGCCGCTGCCCACCATGGGGGGATCCCTGGGCGTGTGATAAATGAAGGAGCGTGGGATCGTTTGTCCCACTGATAGAGTTTTATCCCCTGCCCTTTCAGAGCAGTCAGACCATAAAGAGAGAGCCACGGCCAAGCGTGACAGGTTAACCCAACAGTAATAGAATACTCCTAATGGTCTGGTCTGGGCCAGGGGTTGGAGCCACCGGCCACAACAGCCAGACGTCCGCCCCACCTCTATCGTTATAGGTGCTCTGGGACCACGTCACCCACTTTGTGGTTGTCACAGAGAGAAGCAAGGACAAAGTGGGCACTTTGATGACTTAATGGGCACTTTGATGGTGTCTTAGGGCGGAATGGAGGCGGGCGAGGGCAGGCAAACGGATAGAATAGAGTATACAAGACATTAAGACAAGGAAACGAGCTGTAGGGTGGTGAGGTAAGCCTAAAGCACATCCGGTACTTGGCAATTTTACCCCGTGCTTCAACGGACTGCGTTTTACAAGGGCTTTGAATTTATAGGAATTCTACAGCAGCTGGCTGGCAAGTCTATTGTTTTCTCCAGTGCCATTCCTGTTGAATGATTTGATAGCGTAGCAATGCATATGAGAGGTATGAGAAAATAAACATGATCAAACACCAGTGAGCAGTCAGAAGAGATTTAGATTATTTTGTTGTCATGACTTTCACTTGAACATGCCTGTCTCTCTACGATTAATCCTCACAAAGAAAGACAATCCTTGGGGCTAGCCTACTTGTTTATGCTGTAACAAGGTTGTTTGTGTAGATGTTTGTTAGCGTGCACCTTGGGTAGCAGTTAGTCATGTTTGAATATGGCTTTAATTAGCCCTGTGTATTCCAGAAGCAGCAGCTCAGAGCCCTCTGTCCACAGCCCCCCCACACACACACACACCACCGTCCTCTCTGCTGCTCTACTAATAGTGTCCTGTCCTCTCTCCTCCTCTCCCCTCCTCTCCTCCTCCCAGGAACATCAGCGCTCTGTGTGGTTAAGATAATAGCAGCTCACACTAAAGATGTTAATTGAGGGGAGATAAAGTGTGGAGGTTGGTAGATGAGGGAGGTGTGGATGCTGTGTGTGTGTGTGTGTGTGTGTGTGTGTGTGTGTGTGTGTGTGTGTGTGTGTGTGTGTGTGTGTGTGTGTGTGTGGGTGTGGGTGTGTGTGTGCGTGTGTGTTTGTGATAATATTAAGTTGTGGTGTTCCACTACCAACTAGCCTCTTAATAAACCTCTGTCACACCAGGCGAGGTGTGATAAATCTGGAGGGATTATGATAACTGTGAGTTGTTCCTCCCTCCTTGAATCAGACAGGAAGGTGTGGCAGCAGTGGGGTCTGGTGAGGTCTGTCTCAAGGTGGGCTGAAGACTCGGGGAAGTGTTTGGCCAACTGAAATGTGTAGCGGGCAGGCAGGCAGGTGGGTAGGCGGGAAGGATGGCAGGCGCTAGGCAAGCGGGCGGACGTGTAGGCACTCAATGTGGGTAGAACACAGGGGAAGCAGAGACGGAGTAATCTGACCAAGCAGCTGAAGTGACAGAAGCTACATTAATAGAGGCATATGTCTGGAGCACAGAGAGAAGGAAAGAGAGTGAAAACAGACACTGTACCAGCCTGAGAGAGAGGGAAGACGGAGAGCGAGAGAGAAAGGGTGAGGGGTAAACAGAAAACAGCGCCAGCCTCTGTAATTGCCTCAATGCCACTGGGAATGCTCTCATTCATTTGAAGCAGGCTGTATTCTCACTCTCTCTTTCTCTTTTTTCACAATTGAGGGGAGGGGGGGATGTAGTGGGTGAGATTGAGGTGCGTGGGGTGGAGTTGGGTGGGTTATCTGTGTGCAATCCTCAGTGTGTGATGCTAACGTATGGCGATGAGTGCGATAGCTCCCCTGTGCTGAATCTCCTGTAACATCAGCGTGAGGACCAGTCCATGGCTGTGGCCTGGGTAGAGGAGAGCACAGCACAGCGCTGTGGAAAAGTGAGGGCGATAAGGAGGTAGGCGGACTGCAGCTCAGAGCTGTCAGATGTGATCGCGCACCGGAGCGCTCCGCATGTGTCTGTCTCTTTTTAGATTTCCCTAAGACAGCCCACCTCTTCACGCCCCCCTCTCTTCTTTTTTCCCCTCTCTCCTCTTCTGCGCTCTGTTTTTTCTACCTTCCTGGAGGAATTATTTATTTCTTTATGTCTTGTGTGGCGCGTGCGTTGGATGATGTGCCCCCTCCTCCTTCCTCTTTTCTCCTCCTCTCTCTTTGCCGCTTTCACAGCCTAGTTTTCTTTTTTTTCTCAATCTTGTGTGCAGGTTGTATCTGACAGAGAGAGGACCACCGCCACGCTCCAGCCCCGCTCCAACCCACTGTGAGTATTCTTATGCTAATTTTCCATCTCCATCTTTCCCAACGTCGGTTTGTCTTTTATTCTCAACCCTTTTATGTTCTCGACCGCGGCGCACTGAGAACGTGGCGGCTGCGACAGAGAGAAAGGAGGAGACACAGAGAGAGGGAGAGAAAGAGGGAAGGAGGGAAGAGAGAGGATAAATAGTGCTGTGAGAGAAGTAGCTGTGCTGTGTAGGGGTTTCTCTGAGGATGGTGGAATGGCTGAGGGGGTAGAGGAGGGGGCGGGTCTTGATGTGGTAGATGGTTGTGTGTGTGAATGGTTGGGATGTTGTTGACGACAGTTAGCGTGGAGCGGGTCAGCACACCGATCACCAGGGTCTCTCGTTTACCTTAACTTCTCACTTTCCATATTGACTGACTCTTCTGTTTTGATATTGAGGCTTTTCTGTTTCCTACTGTGTTCCTGTTACCACTACGGAGAGGGGTCCACTGTTGTCATTTGAACAGTGGACATGTGTACGATAAACAGAGATTTAAGAATAATATTTGTGTGTGTGTGTGTGTTCAAACAAGTCTGTATTCTCTATGGGCGATCATATGTGAGTGTATTTTTATTGTGTGTGTGTGTGTGTGTTTATTTATG
This sequence comes from Oncorhynchus tshawytscha, assembly GCF_018296145.1. Lineage (NCBI taxonomy): Eukaryota > Metazoa > Chordata > Actinopteri > Salmoniformes > Salmonidae > Oncorhynchus > Oncorhynchus tshawytscha. The sequence continues at coordinate 17,137,050 of NC_056455.1, read as the reverse complement.
GGTGAACCAGTGGAGGCTGCTGAGGAGAGGATGGCTCATAATAATGGCTGGAATGCAGCGAATGGAATGGCATCATATACCTGGAGACCACGTGTTTGATGTATTTGATACCATTCCACTAATTCCACTCCAGCCATTACCACGAGACCATCCTCCCCAATTAAGTTGCCACCAACATACTGTATGTGTGTGTATTTTCAGTCTGTTTGTAGCTGTGTTTCTTTGTCCATGCGTGACCACATGGGAGTGCATGAATATCCATGTTCATTTGCATACGCGTGTACACGTAGTCCTACATGTGGGACTAAGTATGCACTAAGTGTACAGTTTATGCGTTCACCAAACGTGTGAAGTGTATTTGTATCACAAATGTGTAGTAGAGATCAGTATGCTAGTGTCCATACCCACCTGCTGTCCCGTGTGTGTGTGTGATGCGTGCTGTGTGTATGTGGACCAGGTGAAGAGTGGGTGTTCTCTGTGTGGGGCTGAGATAGACAGTACCATGCCCCATCACTATGTCAAGGCTAATGGCCACACAGGTCAGCAGGGGTGGACACAGAGTTGGCCATGTAGACCGATGTACGTCAGCACAACAACACCTTTCACTCAGGCCTGGATAACAATAGGCCTTAGTGTAGGTCACTACATGTGCATACAATAAGGACTAACAGAAAACCTCTGCTTTCTAATGTAAGGAAATATACTGGATATTCAGCAGACAAAATGCAGGGAAAAGTCTGTTGTAGATTCAGTTGACATTTGGATATAGATTGATCTGAAGATGGCAATTAAGCAAAATCCAGAAGCTAGGCATCTGGTGAGGCGGAGGATGCTATTGGCGGCAGAGGATTACCATTTTAGTCCCATTTTCACATGATGAACCCCAGAATGGATTATCTCACCATGCTAAACAGTGGCGGTTGCAAATGTGATGTATGAAAGAGGTTTGCGCGTCCTTGTGTTATTTGTCCATTTCCGTGACCCGGCAGGTGCTCGTGGGTGATGTAGTATTGGTCTGATTAATGATGATCAGGTCTAACATGTCTGTTCACATCCAGACAGACCTGCCTTTTCTGGCCCTTATGAAAATGAATAGTCACCTCAAATCCCTAGAACGATAGCAGGCTGTCGACGAGCGCCGCTTTCTAAAGTGAGTCGATAAAAATGAGAACCATTCCGCCAATTACAGAAGATTAGGTTCCCCTCTACCAATCTGAATCCTTAAAGCCCTTATGTTTGTACAGCTCTGTGTGTGGAATGGAATTCAGACACAAGATCTGAGCAGAATAGCAATAAAAAGAAGGTAAAAAAGTTCTGAGTGAAACTCTGTGGTAAAAATAGCCAGACGAGTTAAAGCACATGATAATGGCCATGTTCTGTTATAATCTCCACCTGGCACAGCCAGAAGGGAGTTTTTCCTAGCCACCGTGCTTCTACACCTGCATTGCTTGCTGTTTGGGGTTTTAGGCTGGGTTTCTGTACAGCACTTTGAGATATCAGCTGATGTACGAAGGGCTATATAAATACATTTTATTTTATTTTATTTGATAATTGACACAGTAGTGTGTTGCGCTTGGCTGCAATTAAGTGAGCAACAGAGGTTGTCAGTTGTAAGGAGGATAGAACAGACTATCCTGGTGTATTTAACACACTGGAACATTTATCATGTCATTCTATGCTTTACAGAGGGTGCTTCTGGGATAGCCTGGCTTTCTTTGCTTCATTTATCTGGGTCTTGTGCTTTATAGCTCCGGTTAGAGGCTTTGTACTGGTTCTTGATCCCAATGTACACAACGGAAAGTATGAATCTATTGTCTCCGGGGCCCCTCAGAAAAGCTTATCTTCTATTTTTAGTTGGCTTCTCCTCATTGTAGCCTCGGTAACATGCCTACGTCTGACGCTTGTGCCATGAAGTATCTGTGCTTCATCCCCGCCAAGCCGGCAGCCGGAGACAACTCTCACCCACACATTAGAGATCTATGAGCCATATAACACAGGGCCCTGCACTACCTCCTGGAATACAGGGGACCACAGCTGTGTCACCCTCTCCGTGTGATAGCACCTATATGCGGTGAGAGCTCAATATTAGCGTAATGCACTAACCGTTTATTTCGCATCACTCACCACCACTTATCACAGAGCTAGACACCAACCGGGACATACTGAACAAAAACATATCCTAAAGATAAAAATGACATTTCAATAGAGGGTGTTTGTGTTACAGTGATTTATGCTGTGAGCATCCTGCCCACCTCATTGAGATGGGAGTGAGTTCTGGGTGGCTAAATCAATTTGTGCAAAGGCCGTCGGTGCTAGTATTGGTTTCGTGATATGATCTTTGTTGTCCATTTTTTTAGAGGTCAGTGCAGATGCAATGACAAGGGCAAAGAACCTGAGCTCTACTCTCTGTTTCTGAGCTGGCAAACCATCCCCCACCAGGGAATTGTGGGAAAAGGAAGCTTTGGTTCTAAAGAGTATATGTTTTGTCAGGGTTCAAACTGAACGTAACGTCCATTACATTGCCAGTTCATTTCCTCCCAGTCAGATCTTGATGGAATGTCTGAGGTTAGACACCAGAATGGTCCTTACATTAGTCACTGTAATTACTCAGTGATTGTGACACAGATCTCCAAGGCGTGCCAAGAGTCATGTAGTAGTAGTAATAGCTAGCAGAGAGAAGGCAGAGAGAGCGGGGGTGATAATACTATAATGCTGGTAGTGGATGGAGGAATCTGACACCAGCAGGCCAGATGTTAGAGAGCCGTGGACAGGAAGAGAATATATATCCTGTAAGGTGTGTCATCATGTCACATGATCCATCCCTACTGATCCAGCCTCTTGGTCTTCTGTTCTGACATCTCACAACTAGGCCTAAATATGGAACGTAAGAAAACCGACACATTACTTTGGAGGCTTCCCCATATGAATCACACTCAGACCAAGGTCATGAATTTGATTATACCTTGTTTTAAGATGTTATATTGAGCAATGTTAACTACTGCACAAATGACTTAGGAAGTGCTCATCAGTTGCCAACGGATCAACTCCATGAAATTACAAAGCAGTTACTAAATCACAATCATGTATTAATATGTCAGTGCAACGTTCAAATCAAATCAAGTCAAATTGATTTATATAGCCCTTCGTACATCAGCTGATATCTCAAAGTGCTATACAGAAACCCAGCCTAAAACCCCAAACAGCAAGCAATGCAGGTGTAGAAGCACGGTGGCTAGGAAAAACTCCCTAGAAAGGCCAAAACTTAGGAAGAAACCTAGAGAGGAACCAGGCTATGTGGGGTGGCCAGTACTCTTCTGGCTGTGCCGGGTGGAGATTATAACAGAACATGGCCAAGATGTTCAAATGTTCATAAATGACCAGCATGGCCCAATAATAATAAGGCAGAACAGTTGAAACTGGAGCAGCAGCACGGCCAGGTGGACTGGGGACAGTAAGGAGTCATCATGTCAGGTAGTCCTGAGGTATGGTCCTAGGGCTCTGATCCACCTCTACGCAGACGACACCATTCTGTATACTTCTGGCCCATCTTTGGACACTGTGTTAACAACCCTCCAGGCAAGCTTCAATGCCATACAACTCTCCTTCTGTGGCCTCCAATTGCTCTTAAATACAAGTAAAACTAAATGCATGCTCTTCAACCGATCGCTACCTGCACCTACCCACCTGTCCAACATCACTACTCTGGACGGCTCTGACTTAGAAAACGTGGACAACTACAAATACTTAGGTGTCTGGTTAGACTGTAAACTCTCCTTCCAGACCCATATCAAACATCTCCAATCCAAAGTTAAATCTAGAATTGGCTTCCTATTTCGCAAACAAAGCATCCTTCACTCATGCTGCCAAACATACCCTTGTAAAACTGACCATCCTACCAATCCTCGACTTTGGTGATGTCATTTACAAAATAGCCTCCAGTACCCTACTCAACAAATTGGACGCAGTCTATCACAGTGCAATCCGTTTTGTCACCAAAGCCCCATATACTACCCACCATTGCGACCTGTACGCTCTCGTTGGCTGGCCCTCGCTTCATACTCGTCGCCAAACCCACTGGCTCCATGTCATCTACAAGACCCTGCTAGGTAAAGTCCCCCCTTATCTCAGCTCGCTGGTCACCATAGCATCTCCCACCTGTAGCACACACTCCAGCAGGTATATCTCTCTAGTCACCCCCAAAACCAATTCTTTCTTTGGCCGCCTCTCCTTCCAGTTCTCTGCTGCCAATGACTGGAACGAACTACAAAAATCTCTGAAACTGAAAACACTTATCTCCCTCACTAGCTTTAAGCACCAAGTGTCAGAGCAGCTCACAGATTACTGCACCTGTACATAGCCCACCTATAATTTAGCCCAAACAACTACCGCTTTCCCTACTGTATTTAATTAATTAATTTATTTTGCTCCTTTGCACCCCATTATTTTTATTTCTACTTTGCACATTCTTCCATTGCAAATCTACCATTCCAGTGTTTTACTTGCTATATTGTATTTACTCTGCCACCATGGCCATTTTTTGCCTTTACCTCCCTTCTCACCTCATTTGCTCACATCGTATATAGATTTGTTTATACTGTATTATTGACTGTATGTTTGTTTTACTCCATGTGTAACTCTGTGTCGTTGTATGTGTCGAACTGCTTTGCTTTATCTTGGCCAGGTCGCAATTGTAAATGAGAACTTGTTCTCAACTTGCCTACCTGGTTAAATAAAGGTGAAGTAAAAAAATAAAAAAATAAAGGTCCTCCGAGAGAGAGAAAGAAAGAGAGAAAGAGAGAATTAGAGAGAGCACACTTAAATTCACACAGGACACCGAATAGGACAGGAGAAGTACTCCAGATATAACAAACTGACCCTAGCCCCCCGACACATAAACTACTGCAGCATAAATACTGGAGGCTGAGACAGGAGGGGTCAGGAGACACTGTGGTCCCATCTGAGGACACCCCCGGACAGGGCCAAACAGGAAGGATATAACCCCACCCACTTTGCCAAAGCACAGCCCCCACACCACTAGAGGGATATCTTCAACCACCAACTTACCATCCTGAGACAAGGCCGAGTATAGCCCACAAAGATCTCCGCCACGGCACAACCCAAGGGGGGGCGCCAACCCAGACAGGAAGATCACATCAGTGACTCAACCCACTCAAGTGACGCACCCCCCCCCCCAGGGACGGTATGAAAAAGCCCCAGTAAGCCAGTGACTCAGCCCCTGTAATAGGGTTAGAGGCAGAGAATCCCAGTGGAAAGAGGGGAACCGGCCAGGCAGAGACAGCAAGGGCGGTTCGTTGCTCCCCAGGTGATGACGTTCAGATGACGTTCTTTCTAGAGTATTCACAGTGTTCCTACACATCCAGTGTGTTCATAACAAACGGTTCTAAATGAGAGGAAGAGAAGAATGACATGAAGTAGCACTACACCATGGTGTTCAGATGACTGTGTTGTTGTGCATGCAGAGAAGTGTAGCTAGCTATGCTTTGTGTTCAGTTTCTAAAAGGTCTCCTATGATGTATGCTATCTACTAGCTGGCTAATCAGCCCCAGCTGCAAAACTTTACATTGTTGGTCATAACAGGTGGGAGGGGACAAAGGTCCCACACATGTAAATCCATCCTCTCTTAATCTCCAATTGCCTTTCATTGTCCTATATTGCCTGCTGCCGAGCATCATGGGGAATAAGACGCTGGGACACATTTTTAATTAAGTGCAGTTTTAGCCACATTGAATTTATAAAAACACAATGGGAGAAAAGAGAGAGGTATTTTTCCTGTCTCATTAATCACAGTGCTACCATGTCTGATACGGCGGTACAGGGAAGAGAACCAGGCTGCAACTGTGGAGTGGAATATTTGAACATCTCAGCACTGATGTGTGCAAAGCGGAGTGTTTGTCTGCAGGGGAGGCTTTGAAATTTCATCCACTCCAGCCCTTTTAACTCGGCAGAGGGAATGTGTGTCTCGCTCTAGTTGGCCAATGGCTGTTACGGGGGCTCCGTGCCCCCACCCCTCCTCTCCCCCTTCTCCATCACCCCCCTCCTCACCACCATTCCATGACCTGCTCTGTGTCAGATAGTTTAATGTGAAATTGCTTTTCTTTCAAATTTCCCCCTGGAAACGCAGGTCACTGCAAAATGTTACATCTCATAATGGCATGTTATTGTTGTTCTTTCATATGAGTCCTTGCCTTAGAAGTGGAGGATTGCAGTGGCATGCTAAGGTTACAGACAGCTGTTTCTCCCTGCCCCGCTCCTGCCTGTCTCTGATTCCAGTGGCATGCTAAGGTTACAGACAGCTGTTTCTCCCCGCCCCGCTCCTGCCTGTCTCTGATTCCAGTGGCATGCTAAGGTTACAGACAGCTGTTTCTCCCCGCCCCGCTCCTGCCTGTGGCATGCTAAGGTTACTGATTCCAGTGGCATGCTAAGGTTACAGACAGCTGTTTCTCCCCGCCCCTGCTCCTGCCTGTCTCTGATTGCAGTGGCATGCTAAGGTTACAGACAGCTGTTTCTCCCTGCCCCGCTCCTGCCTGTCTCTGATTCCAGTGGCATGCTAAGGTTACAGACAGCTGTTTCTCCCCGCCCCCTGCTCCTGCCTGTCTCTGATTCCAGTGGCATGCTAAGGTTACAGACAGCTGTTTCTCCCATGCTAAGGTTACAGACAGCCCCGCTCCTGCCTGTCTCTGATTCCAGTGGCATGCTAAGGTTACAGACAGCTGTTTCTCCCCCCCTCTGCTCCTGCCTGTCTCTGATTCCAGTGGCATGCTAAGGTTACAGACAGCTGTTTCTCCCCCCCGCTCCTGCCTGTCTCTGCTCCTGCCTGTCTCTGATTGCAGTGGCATGCTAAGGTTACAGACAGCTGTTTCTCCCTGCCCCGCTCCTGCCTGTCTCTGATTCCAGTGGCATGCTGTTTCTCCCTGCCCCGCTCCTGCCTGTCTCTGATTCCAGGTTACAGACAGCTGTTTCTCCCCGCCCCGCTCCTGCCTGTCTCTGATTCCAGTGGCATGCTAAGGTTACAGACAGCTGTTTCTCCCCGCCCCGCTCCTGCCTGTCTCTGATTCCAGTGGCATGCTAAGGTTACAGACAGCTGTTTCTCCCTGCCCCGCTCCTGCCCGTCTCTGATTCCAGTCATGCCCATGGTAACCCTGCTGAAAAATGGATCAACACGACTCTATGATTACTCTATACATTAGCGGGGCTTAAATTTAATTTGTTGGCAGGGCCTGGCGGTAAAGCTATGGGCCTGGCCTATCAGAGGCACTTTGTAAAGGCCCTGGAAGAGCCTCCTGGGGTGATCCTATCAGTCAGACACACTGACTGTCAACAGACACGCTCTGTTAGTCAGCAGCACTGTGGCCCTCCCAAGCCCAGACGCTGGCGCTCAGCGCTCCACTGGGGCAGGGCTGTGGGCATCGTGGCTCCCCACCTGCCAATCAAACACCCAGCCAGGACCACGACCTCTGGCCCCCTGTTGAAATGGATGCTCTTCAACAGGTGATCAAACAGACACGACTATATACCCATAGCAAGGCCACAGCACCAGTAGATACATATAGTACTGTAATGCTAGCACAGTACACTTATTATGTTAGCAAATCCTGATGGGGTATTTGACCTTAACTATGTATGGTCATTAGCCTTGATGATTCACCTGAATCTAAAGCTACTGCTGGTATCTCTTAGGTGGCTATAACATGATCATACATACTGTGAAGGAGAAGGTATGTCTAACTGTAAAGGGTTTCACTGAAAATGTCTAATGTGTTGAGACCAAAAGCCTTTTCTCCCCAGCAGTCAAGGAGAAAGGGTTGTTCCTAGTTGGTGTATATATTCTCTTGCCTTTTGTATTTAGTATTTTTAGCTTTGCATTTTCATCTCTCTGAATGGCTGGCAAAATGGCTTGAGCTCAGGCCTGTCTAGGCTGCTTTTATCAGAGCTCACAGTCACAGTACAGGCAGAAAAAAATGTATGTTTTTAGTGGTTTTCCCAGGGAGAAATGTTTCAACTGGTTACAAAAAAATAACAAGAAGCACTTACACTGCTGTGCGGCTTTAATTGGGATCCATTTTCATTTCAAACGTTTTTAAATATCTGGAATGGAACACACACTGTAAAGTGCTGTACAAATCTTCCCAGATACATTACTTTGTCAGAGTCAGATTGGTTCAAGGCATATGTGTTCATAACGTGTACCTCGGAACATAATAGCCCAGCTCCACCATTCAACACAGAACCATGTAGTGGCCCTTACTCACAATATAATGTGAGACGGGAGTCAAAGGTTGACAATGACTTTCAGTTCTACCAGACTTCAATGAATAGGGAAGCAGGGACATGCATGTATCTGTGGAGAAATGCAATTTTCGATTTAATAATGTTTGATAATCTCCATGTCAAACCAGACTAACCAGATTCCTCACCTGTTACCTTACACTCTTAGAAAAAAAATTGCTATCTGGAACCTAAAATGGTTATTTCGCTGTCCTCGGTTGGAGAACCCTTTAAAGAACCCTTTTTGGTTCCAGGTAGAAAGAACCCTTTTGGTTCAAAGTATAACTATTTGGGTTCCCTGTAGAACCCTTAACACAGAGGGTTCTACATGGAATTTAAAGGGGTTCTACCTGGAACCAAAAAGGGTTATCCTATGGGGACAGCTGAAAAACCCTTTTGGCACCCTTTTTTCTAAAAGTGTAAACTTAACCATTCATTCATTCATTCGTTTGATCAATTAATGGCACCCAGAGGACGCAATGGGGACACATCCGTCCCCCAGTGATACGTGAAATATAGACTGATAATGCCTCTTCTTCCTTAACACTGCTCACCACCACCTCTCTGTCTGACAGGCTGGCCTACCGCATGTGTCATAATGAGAGGATCTCCGCTCCGTCAGTTAGGTGTACCTTAAAATGCTGTCTGAACTTCTGTGAGGAAAAAATCCCCAGATTAAGAATTTGCCCTAGACTCAGGGGAACCGATGAGCGCTTTCCCTCTGTGTGCAAATAACAATCGCCGGAATGTCAGCTCTTTCCGCCGTCCGATTCAGAGCCATCCCAGTGTTTCTACCTCTTCTTCTGATGGCTGGGTGTGTGTTAGATCTGTCCCTGAGGCGGTGTTACAGAGAAGAGCATCTCAGCATAAATACCAATTATCTCCACCACCTACCTCCAACTCCTCCACCACCACCTACCTCAGCCTCCTCCACCACCACCTACCTCTACCACCACCACCACCACCACCACCACCACCACCACCACCACCACCACCACCACCACCACCTACCTCCACCACCACCTACCTCCACCTACCTCCACCACCACAACCTACCTCCACCACCACCTACCTCCACCTCCTCCACCACCACCTACCTCCACCTACCTCCACCACTACCACCTACCTCCACCACCTACCTCCACCACCACTTCCTACCTCCACCACCACCTACCTCCACCTCCTCCACCACCATATACCTCCACCTACCTCCACCACCACCTACCTCCACCACTACCACCTACCTCCACCACCTACCTCCACCACCACTCCCTACCTCCACCACTACCACCTACCTCCACCTCCTCCACCACCACCTACCTCCACCACCACCACCACCACCACCTCCTCCACCACCACCTACCTCCACCACCACGACCTACCTCCACCACCACCTACCTCCACCTCCTCCACCACCACCTACCTCCACCACCACATACCTCCACCTACCTCTACCTACCTCCACCACCACCTACCTCCACCTACCTCCACCACCACCTACCTCCACCTACCACCTCCACCACCACAACCTACCTTCACCACCACCTACCTCCACCTCCTCCACCACCACCTACCTCCACCTACCTCCACCACTACCACCTACCTCCACCACCTACCTCCACCACCACTTCCTACCTCCACCACCACCTACCTCCACCTCCTCCACCACCATATACCTCCACCTACCTCCACCACCACCTACCTCCACCACTACCACCTACCTCCACCACCTACCTCCACCACCACTTCCTACCTCCACCACTACCACCTACCTCCACCTCCTCCACCACCACCTACCTCCACCACCACCACCACCACCACCACCTCCTCCACCACCACCTACCTCCACCACCACGACCTACCTCCACCACCACCTACCTCCACCTCCTCCACCACCACCTACCTCTACCTACCTCCACCACCATCTACCTCTACCTACCTCCACCACCACCTACCTCCACCTACCTCCACCACCACCTACCTCCACCTACCTCCACCACCACAACCTACCTCCACCACCACCTACCTCCACCTCCTCCACCACCACCTACCTCCACCTACCTCCACCACTACCACCTACCTCCACCACCTACCTCCACCACCACTTCCTACCTCCACCACCACCTACCTCCACCTCCTCCACCACCATATACCTCCACCTACCTCCACCACCACCTACCTCCACCACTACCACCTACCTCCACCACCTACCTCCACCACCACTTCCTACCACTACCACCTACCTCCACCACCTACCTCCACCACCACCACCACCACCTACCTCCACCACCACCTACCTCCACCACCATGTCCTACCTCCACCACCACCACCTACCTCCACTACCACTTCCTACCTCCACCACCACCTACCTCCACCTACCTCCACCTCCTCCACCACCTCCTACCTCCACCTACCTCCACCACCACCACCTACCTCCACCACCACCTACCTCCACCTCCTCCACCACCATCTACCTCCACCTACCTCCACCACCACCTACCTCCACCACTACCACCTACCTCCACCACCTACCTCCACCACCACGTCCTACTTCCACCACCACCACCTACCTCCACTACCACTTCCTACCTCCACCACTTCCTACCTCCACCACCTACCTCCACCTCCTCCACCACCACCTACCTCCACCTACCTCCACCACTTCCTACCTCCACCACCTACCTCCACCTACCTCCACCACCACCTACCTCCACCACCACCACCACCTACCTCCACCTACCTCCACCTCCACCTACCTCCACCACCACCTACCTCCACCACCACCTCCTACCTCCACCACCACCACATACCTCCACCACCACATACCTCCACCACAATTCCCCACCTCCACCACCACCACCTACCTCCACCACCACCACCTACCTCCACCTACCTCCACCACCACTACCACCTACCTCCACCACCTACCTCCACCTCCAGCTACCTCCACCACCACCTACCTCCACCACCACTACCACCTACCTCCACCACCTTCCTCCACCACCACTACCTACCACCACCACCTACCTCCACCACCACTATCTACCTCCACCACCACCTACCTCCACCTCCTCCACCACCACCTACCACCACCTACCTCCACCACTACCAATCACCTCCACCACCTAGATCCACCACCACTTCCTACCTCCACCAACACCACCACCTACCTCCACCACCACCACCTACCTCCACCTACCTCCACCACCACCACCTACCTCCACCACCACTATCTACCTCCACCACCACCTACCTCCACCTCCTCCACCACCACCTTCCACCACCTACCTCCACCACTACCACCTCCACCACCTCCACCACCACTTCCTACCTCCACCAACACCACCACCTACCTCCACCACTACCACCTACCTCCACCACCTACCTCCACCACCACTTCCTACCTCCACCACTACCACCTACCTCCACCACCTACCTCCACCACCACCACCTACCTCCACCACCACCTACCTCCACCACCACGTCCTACCTCCACCACCATCATCTACCTCCACCACCACCATCTTCCACCACCTACCTCAACCACCACCTACCTCCACCACCACCATCTACCTCCACCATCACCTACCTTCAACACCTACCTCCACCACCACCTACCTCCACCACCACAACCTTCCACCACCATCATCTACCTCCACCACCTACCTCCACCACCACCTACCTCCACCACCACCTACCTCCACCACCACAGCCTTCCACCACCACCACCTACCTCCACCACCACAACCTTCCACCACCATCACCTACCTCCACCACCTACCTCCACCACACCACCTACCTCCACCACCACCTACCTCCACCACCACAGCCTTCCACCACCACCACCTACCTCCACCACCACAACGTTCCACCACCACACCTACCTCCACCACCACAACCTTCCACCACCATCACCTACCTCCACCACCTACCTCCACCACCACCTACCTCCACCACCACCTACCTCCACCACCACCACCTACCTCCACCACCACCATCTACCTCCTCCACCACCACCATCTACCTCCACCATCATCACCTACCTCCACCACCACCACCTACCTCCACCACCACCATCTACCTCCACCACCACCACCTACCTCCACCACCACCTAACCCCACCAGCCTTTTAGAGGGAGATGAGGAGAAGCTCTTTCATTGTCTCTCCCTCTCAGTTGTTCACTTTGAATTATTTAATTACTTTGCTTGAGACTTGAGCAATTATACCTCGTGCTGCGTATCTGTTAATTATATCTGACCTCACGTTCCCGCTGTTCTATTAATTGTTCATCGAGATGACATTCTTAGATAACTGTCAGTGTCATATTCACATTGTACAGTACAATGTAATAGGAAGATGGAATAGGGAGATTTAATATTGCAGGTTGGTTCTGCGTAGCTGGGTAGCTGGGTAGCTGAGTAGCGGTTAGCGTTGCCTTCTTGCCGTCGTCCATATTCCAGGTGGGGCCATAATGGTACTGATGCCCACTGGTTCGTCCTCTTAACCCGAGCCCTGCCATGGTTGCCATTGGTTACCCATGTGCCTCGGAGCCCATGTGCACAGGAATGTTTTGTTAATTATAACTGATGTTTAGAGACCTCCAATCTCTGATCCACCGTCCATGTTGTGCGCTGCATGCAGATGTTGCCAATGAATTTCAATCAGCCTGGCCCCTCTAACAACTGCATGCTTAAAACTCCTGGAGTACATGTCTCTACAAAATACTCAGTGTTTATAACTCCTGGAGTACATGTCTCTACAACACACTCAGTGTTTATAACTCCTGGAGTACATGTCTCTACAACACACTCAGTGTTTATAACTCCTGGAGTACATGTCTCTACAACACACTCAGTGTTTATAACTCCTGGAGTACATGTCTCTACAACACACTCAGTGTTTATAACTCCTGGAGTACATGTCTCTACAACACACTCAGTGTTTATAACTCCTGGAGTACATGTCTCTACAACACACTCAGTGTTTATAACTCCTGGAGTACATGTCTCTACAACACACTCAGTGTTTATAACTCCTGGAGTACATGTCTCTACAACACACTCAGTGTTTATAACTCCTGGAGTACATGTCTCTACAACACACTCAGTGTTTATAACTCCTGGAGTACATGTCTCTACAACCGTTCAGTGTTTGTAACTCCTGCATCCATTCCCTAAAAGTGCTGTTTATAACTCCTGCTGCTGTTCTTTTTTTGCTATTTTTATAACTCCTGGAGTACATGTCTACAACACACTCATTTTATAACTCCTATTCATTTTGGTAAGCAACCCTTCATTCATTTTGAGTAATGTCAACCCACATTCATTTGTTTATAACTCCTGTCATTCATTATGGTAAGCAACCCCTTCATTCATTTTGGTAACAACCTTCATTCATTTTGGTACAACCCACATTCATTTTATAACAACCCTTCATTCATTTTCTACAACCCCTTCATTCATTTTGGTAGCCCGTCTACATTCATTCAGTTTTGTAGGCAATTCATTCATTTTGGTAAAAGTGCTTCATTCATTTCTGTAAGCTGCTGTTTTTTATGGTATTTTTCATTTTGGTAAGCTACCCCTTCATTCATTTTGGTAAGCAACCCCTTCATTCATTTTGGTAAGCAACCCCTTCATTCATTTTGATAAGCAACCCCTTCATTCATTTTGGTAAGCAACCCTTCATTCATTTTGGTAAGCAACCCCTTCATTCATTTTGATAAGCAACCCCTTCATTCATTTTGGTAAGCAACCCCTTCATTCATTTTGATAAGCAACCCCTTCATTCATTTTGATAAGCAACCCCTTCATTCATTTTGGTAAGCAACCCCTTCATTCATTTTGATAAGCAACCCCTTCATTCATTTTGGTAAGCAACCCCTTCATTCATTTTGATAAGCAACCCCTTCATTCATTTTGATAAGCAACCCCGTCATTCATTTTGGTAAGCAACCCCTTCATTCATTTTGGTAAGCAACCCCTTCATTCATTTTGGTAAGCAACCCCTTCATTCATTGGTATTCAGCTTGAGGTGGCGCGAGCGGCAATCTGTTTAAGAGCGTGGAGGGGGGATGCCACCTTTCGGTTAAGGCTGCCTGGCCATCCTGGAGCGCTGGGTGCGTATGCTCGGACAGCTGATCTTAGAGTTAGTGAGTGTCGCCGTGGACGAACCCGGAGCTCAGTAACATGCCCTCCGGCCCTCTCTGCCTCCCTCCCTCCCTGCCTCCCTCCCTCCCTCCCTGCTTTCGTCCCTCCCCGCCTGTCTGCCTGCATCGCTGCCTGGGTTGAGGGGTAGGGAGGGGTGTATGGCTGGAGCTGCAGCCACAATCTATTACTTTTACCTAAGCAAGGGGAGAAAAAGGAGGGAGAGAGAGATTGAGTTAAGGGCTAGGGCACCTCTGAGTCCTGTTTTCTGCATGCTAATTTAGCTAGCCGCTACGAGAGGGAACAGAATCCTCTGGCTGAGACGTGGCCTCTCAACCCATCAGGCCTGGATATCCTCTACCCCTTTGCATTACTATAGAACAGCTACAGTGTGTTCTCTACATATAGCTAGCAGACTGAAGTCAACCTCTATGATATGTAGAGAGATTTCTGCTCCGTGAAAAATGGAGCGAGAAAAATGTTGGATACACTGATCTTATTATCCATGACCATACTAATGATAACTCAAAAATGCAGAGCTACTTTCACAAAATGCTCTCTGGTTTGGTTAATTGGTCTCAGTGATGGTATTTACGCTGGGGAATAGCTGGTTTATTTTAAACATGTTATTTATTCATTAAACTTGTTTGACTTTTATGTGTGAGACCCTGGCACTGTAGTAGTTGCATAGTGCTGAAATGTAGTTGAATTATTATGGTTGAATTACGCTGTCCACCGTTACCGTCCACTGAATTGTCACATCTCCTGCCTTTCTTCAGTGGTCATTGTTCTGATTCCATCTCCCATGCAGGCTAGACAGACAACCCGATGAGCGTTTGTGCCCGAGCAATGAGACGCAGGGTGATTGTGAGCCACTGCTGAAAGCTATCACTATCCGAGTGGAAAATACACATGATAACTGGTTTACAGGTTCCAAATGAGAACCCACCACGAACGGGGGAAAGCCACCCTGGATTGGTACACACCGACATTGATACATTTCACCAAAGGTTCTGTGCTGAGGTGTGTCTAATCTTTGCTGTGCCTCTCCGTGAGGTAGGACCCCAACACTCTCTCATTATTTGACAACAAAACATTCACAGTGTGTATTCAGCCAGGTTCAGCCAGCCACAATACACTCCCCACATACACAAGTCCCCTGTGTGGGATCATAAAGTGGCTCTATAGCCCAGCATTAAAGGGGCCAGAAGTTAAAATGCAGCCACATCCACTCCCCCACTTTAACCAGAGAGTGGTTGAATAGAGAACTAAATAAAACAGCCTGTCAATGGCCTTTAATTTTGAATAGAGAACAAATGCAATTCAATAGCCTGGTAATGGCCTACATTTTCCTCCAGACTCTTGATATTGATTTGATGGCTTAATTTGACTTTGGCAGGTGGGATGCGATTGGCAATGTATACAGCTGCATGCAATTTACCCCAAACAACACAATAAACAACAAATATGCAGTCGTTCGACAACACAACTGTTTTCCATGGCACTGCATCCTGGGCCATCTGAATGTATTGGACCACATGGGAATCTGTTGGCAGGTCCAGGCTCCACTTTTACACCCAAAATGTTATTTTGATTTCGCCGACACTAAGATAATGTTTCATAACACACAGTCAGTCATAAATTAGCCCATCTGTCTGTTTGAGCGCCTCAGTATTCATCAAATCTGTCTCTGTGTCTCTGTGTGCTGGGTCTCTCTCTGTTCTCTCTATCTTCTCCCTTCTCTCTCTCTTTCTCCCTCTGTCTGCTTGACCACAGTGACTCGTTCTCGCTCCACACGGAGTTACTGATGGCTGTCAGCTCAATGAGCTAGTTCTCCTGAGATTGCATTTGAACCAGATTCCTGATCCGTCCTCTTCCTCCTCTTCCTCATCCTTTTTTTGCTCTTTCTCTCTCCCTCTTACAGACACACACACACACACACACACACACACACACACACACACACACACACACACACACACACACACACACACACAGAACATTATCCAGTTTGGCTGTATTTCACAGCACGATATTCAAAATGAATCATTGGGAACTGTGTGAAAGTGAGTGGATGGTCGATGTGTCACTCACTCCCATCAGCTTATTCGTATAGACGACTATTCAATGAGTGCAGTCTGCAGCTGATTCCAGTCACATCAGCAACCCTAATGGAACCAGTCCCATTGGCTGACTACTGCATATTATGGGAAATCAATCTTCCTTTTTTCATACAGCTTGGTCTATTATACCAACACGAGTTTTGAAAAGACGGCTTGTCTTATTTAACATGATATTTGACAGATATTTTTACCCTTCGTGATCTAGTGAAACCGTACACAGATGATATGTTTTTGTTTTCTCTACATTTAATTACATTTAGCAAAATAGTTGTGTTGTTTTATCAAGGTATTTATTGACATAGTATAAACCTATACTGAAAAATAAAGTGCGACCAACATTTGTGTTAAGTAGGAATGAAATTCTGTGTAATTATTTTTCCAATGGCTGCCATATTCATGAGTGTATTTATCCAGACATTCCATACAGAACAGGCTGTTAGCTACTGTACGTCTCACAGTACAGGAATACAGACTTGTTAAGCTCTCTCTCATCTGGTAGGTGTGCCGCCACCCGTCCTCTGTCTCTTTCTTGTCATCAAAGGGGAGGGGAGAAGTCTTTACACAAGAAGACTCCTAGTGAGTGTGACTCTTAAGTCTTACCTAGGTGAACAGTTTTGATCAGTGTCTGAATATTTAAAATATAATTTCAATGGGAGACGGGTTTGAGGGAGTTAAATTCTCAGTCGAGAGTCAAAGCCTGTCTGGCTCATGTCATACTAATGATCTTTTTCTTCTCTGTCGCTGTCAAAACAGAAGCACTTCTTTCATTGTTTTTAATGTTGTTTTCTCTTCCCTCACAAGTATTTCATAAAGGAGTGCGGGGAACGATGATGCCTAGATAGAAATCCTGTGTCATTTACATGACTGATTACAGTGCAATTACACACTTATTTGCATGGCTATACTGAACATCCTCGCAGAACTAATGGATTGTTGGAGGGAGTGGCTGCCTGTTCAAGGCTAGCTAACACTGGCCATGCAAATGAGCAGAGAGACACTGATGGTGTGCTTTATTAAGCTCAGGAGTATCTGCTCAATAAGACACATTCAGAGCTGCTGCCTGTACGCCTCTCTCTTCCCTCTCTCTCCCCTCTCTCTCTCTCTCTCTCTCTCTCTCTCCCTCTCTCTCTCCTCTCTCTCTGTCCCCTCTCTCTTCCCTCTTGCTCTCCTCTCTCTCTGTCCCCTCTCTCTCCCCCCTCTCTCTCTCTCTCTCTCTGTCCCCTCTCTCTCTCTCTCTCTCTGTCCCCTCTCTCTCTGTCCTCTCTCTTTCTCCTCTCTCTCTCTCTCTCTCTCTCGCTCCCTTCTTTCTCTCTCTCTCCCTTCTCTCACTCTCTCTCTCCTCCCCCTCTCTCTCTCTCTCCCCCTCTCTCTCTCTCTCTGTCTCTCTCTCTCTCCTCTCTCTCTCTTTCTCTTTCTCCCCTCTCTCTCTCTCTCTCTCTCTCTCTCCTCTCTGTCTCTATCTCTCTCTCTCTCGTTCTCTCTCTCCCCTCTCTCTCTCTCTCTCTCTCTCTGCTGCTGCTGGCTTGAAATATAATATTTGGATACAAGGTTGAGGCAGCGCTATCATTTCCTGTGTGCAGTGATGGGCTATTTTAATGTCCTCATTTCAAATCGGTTAGGTTTTGTTGAAAGATATAGATAAATGTTTGTGTTTTGTGGAGTGGGTAGAGAGAGTGTGTTCCTGTTGTGCACCGTTGGTATGCTGCTTTAATGAGGGTTGTGTTGACGTCATGGGTTCCTATGCCTGCTGAACATTGTGTTATAATGTAGTCAGCTGTACTGGGCAATAGAGACCAAAATATCTTCATTACTGCTTAATTGGAAATTGTAACAAGTTCTAAAAGGGTAACAGGGTTTGTTCATTTCTGCCTGGGATGTTGTTTATAGCCTGATCTGAGGATTTCACTAGGGTCTTTATGAGAGGCTGCAGGAGATATCTGCTACTTTTTCATTAGGCCTGTAATGTTTATAAGATTGCTTCATAGGGAATGTTGATGCGGTGGGATTGCTAGTTTATGTTGTGATGGGTGACTGTGGCCATTATCAAATGAATGCTCTGCAAACCCAAAGCTGCCTCAATAAAAACAATTGCCGGTCATTATTTGCGATATTATGACATTAATCATTTCTCCTCATACTTTTATATATGTACATAAAATGATTATAAAATAAAAGTTTTATTGGAATCTACAACTCTCGCCACATATCTTGTTAATAATCTATAAAACAAGTGGGAACTTTTCCAATCTCATCTCCCATGATCTTCCTTAGAACAACTAGCAGTTCATTTCCACTTGTTGTAATTGCTTCTTCCAGTTAAAAGAATGATGGCCAAGTCCATGCAGATGTTGTCTGGGTTTAGTCCATTTGTTCTCATGGACCAAGTCCATGCAGATGTTGTCTGGGTTTAGTCCATTTGTTCTCATGGACCAAGTCCATGCAGATGTTGTCTGGGTTTAGTCCATTTGTTCTCATGGACCAAGTCCATGCAGATGTTGTCTGGGTTTAGTCCATTTGTTCTCATGGGCCAAGTCCATGCAGATGTTGTCTGGGTTTAGTCCATTTGTTCTCATGGGCCAAGTCCATGCAGATGTTGTCTGGGTTTAGTCCATTTGTTCTCATGGGCCAAGTCCATGCAGATGTTGTCTGGGTTTGGTCCATTTGTTCTCATGGACCAAGTCCATGCAGATGTTGTCTGGGTTTAGTCCATTTGTTCTCATGGGCCAAGTCCATGCAGATGTTGTCTGGGTTTAGTCCATTTTTTCTCATGGACCAAGTCCATGCAGATGTTGTCTGGGTTTAGTCCATTTGTTCTCATGGGCCAAGTCCATGCAGATGTTGTCTGGGTTTAGTCCATTTGTTCTCATGGGCCAAGTCCATGCAGATGTTGTCTGGGTTTAGTCCATTTTTTAGGCCATTCACAAGGTAGCTTCCCAGGGTCAGTCATTGCTCTCACTGTGGTTTACCGAGACACGTTGCTTCTGTTTTCATCATCCTTTGTTTCTTATTGTCTTCCCTGGCTTTCATCATAAGCAGTGTGCTAATGCACCGCGTGTCTTTAAGGAACCAGGCTGAAATATATTAGTGCTCACCCCCAGATTATTTTCTAGAAATGGATTTGGGACTATTTGCACAGTGGCAGTGTAGCGGCAACATGAGCAGAAACTCTGACTTTAACACAGCGGACGAGAAGACGGTGTGAACTGAGAATGGCTGTCTGATGAACAGCACCACACCATGCTTCTCCCAGCTCTACACAGGGAATTACTGGGAGTGAAGGGGGAGCTTGATGCAGTCTTAAAATAAAAATATATCTGATAACCATTGTGAGATAGGTTGACATTAGGCTGACTTTGTCTACTTTCGTCTCTTTCTCTTACACTAAGCCTCTAGTGCCTGGCCCTCCCCATTGTGACACATTTCTTATGTTCCTCCTGTTTGCCTTCTCTCTCTCTCTCTCTCTCTCTCTCTCTCTCTCTCTCTCTCTCTCTCTCTCTGTAGCCGGAGATGGTGATCAGATTTAGTGCTGTATTCTCTCTCTGTCTCCTAGAGATGAGTGACAGATGGTAGCCATTAGTGTATATTCCATGCATCTGTTGCAAGGCGCTAATTTATCTCATTAGAAGGACGTGTGGAGGGGGAGGAGGAGTGTGTAGGACCAGGACACTGTTTCATTATGTGTGTAAAACAGAGGGAACGGATAGAGCCGCCTGGCTAAGAGAGAGACAAATAGAAAGAGAGAGAGAGGTAGAGAGACACAGGCACGTGTGTGTGTCTGTGTGCACATATCTGTGTGTGTTTGTGGGCGAGTGATACCTGCGTGTGTATGTGGGTGTTTGTGTGATGCCTGCCAGCGTGTGTGTGTGTGTGTGTGTTAGAGAGAGTGGGCGGTAGTGAGCACCAGATTGGACTCACTGTGCTTCTTGTACCCGGGGTCATGATGTATAATCACTTGCCTTCAAACCATTACCAATACACACGCACACACACACACACACACACACACACACACACACACACACACACACACACACACACACACACACACACAGACCAGGTGTGGGCCGTGCCTAAGCTCTCAATGGGTCAAATTGCAGAGCAGGTGGGCACACTCACATATATACACACACTCCACTAACACATAGCAGTAAACACACACTCACATATACACACACACCCCACTAACAGATAGAAGTAAACACACACACACACATATATACACACACCCCACTAACACATAGCAGTAAACACACACTCACATATACACACACACCCCACTAACACATAGAAGTAAACACACACACACACATATATACACACACCCCACTAACACATAGAAGTAAACACACACTCACATATATATATATACACACACACTCCACTAACACATAGAAGTAAACACACACACACATATATACACACACCTCACTAACACATAGAGGTAAACACACACACACTCACATACACACACACCCCACTAACACATAGAAGTAAACACACACTCACATATACACACACACCCCACTAACACATAGAAGTAAACCCACACTCACATAACACACACACACCCACTAACACATAGAAGTAAACACACACTCACATATACACACACACCCCACTAACACATAGAAGTAAACACACACACACATATATATACACACACACCCACTAACACATAGAAGTAAACACACACTCACATACACACACACCTCACTAACACATAGAAGTAAACACACACTCACATATACACACACCCCACTAACACATAGAAGTAAACACACACACACATATACACACACACCACTAACACATAGAAGTAAACACACACTCACATATACACACACACCCACTAACACATAGAAGTAAACACACACTCACATATACACACACACCCACTAACACATAGAAGTAAACACACACTCACATATATACACACACCCCACTAACACATAGAAGTAAACACACACTCACATATACACACACCCCACTAACACATAGAAGTAAACACACACTCACATACACACACCCCCACTAACACATAGAAGTAAACACACACTCACATACACACACACCCACTAACACATAGAAGTAAACACACACTCACATACACACACACCCCACTAACACATAGAAGTAAACACACACTCACATACACACACACCCACTAACACATAGAAGTAAACACACACTCACATATACACACACCCCACTAACACATAGAAGTAAACACACACTCACATATACACACACCCACTAACACATAGAAGTAAACACACACTCACATATACACACACCCCACTAACACATAGAAGTAAACACACACTCACATATACACACACCCCACTAACACATAGAAGTAAACACACACTCACATATACACACACCCCACTAACACATAGAAGTAAACACACACTCACATATACACACACCCCACTAACACATAGAAGTAAACACACACTCACATACACACACACCCACTAACACATAGAAGTAAACACACACTCACATACACACACACCCCACTAACACATAGAAGTAAACACACACTCACATACACACACACCCCACTAACACATAGAAGTAAACACACACTCACATACACACACTAACACATAGAAGTAAACACACACTAACACATAGAAGTAAACACACACTCACATATACACACACACCCACTAACACATAGAAGTAAACACACACTCACATACACACACACCCCACTAACACATAGAAGTAAACACACACTCACATACACACACACCCCACTAACACATAGAAGTAAACACACACTCACATACACACACACCCCACTAACACATAGAAGTAAACACACACTCACATATACACACACCCACTAACACATAGAAGTAAACACACACTCACATACACACACACCCCACTAACACATAGAAGTAAACACACACTCACATATACACACACACCCCACTAACACATAGAAGTAAACACACACTCACATATACACACACACCCCACTAACACATAGAAGTAAACACACACTCACATATACACACACACCCACTAACACATAGAAGTAAACACACACTCACATATACACACACCCCACTAACACATAGAAGTAAACACACACTCACATATACACACACCCACTAACACATAGAAGTAAACACACACTCACATACACACACACCCCACTAACACATAGAAGTAAACACACACTCACATATACACACACCCCACTAACACATAGAAGTAAACACACACTCACATACACACACACACCCCACTAACACATAGAAGTAAACACACACTCACATACACACACACCCACTAACACATAGAAGTAAACACACACTCACATATAACACATAGAAGTAAACACACACTCACATACACACACACCCCACTAACACATAGAAGTAAACACACACTCACACACACCCCACTAACACATAGAAGTAAACACACACTCACATATACACACACCCCACTAACACATAGAAGTAAACACACACTCACATACACACACACCCCACTAACACATAGAAGTAAACACACACTCACATATACACACACCCCACTAACACATAGAAGTAAACACACACTCACATACACACACACCCCACTAACACATAAAGTAAACTACATAACACATAACACATAGTAAACACTCACATATACACACACCCCACATAAACACACACTCACATACACACACACCCCACTAACACATAGAAGTAAACACACACTCACATACACACACCCCACTAACACATAGAAGTAAACACACACTCACATACACACACACCCCACTAACACATAGAAGTAAACCCACACTCACATACACACACACCCACTAACACATAGAAGTAAACACACACTCACATACACACACACTCCACTAACACATAGAAGTAAACACACACTCACATACACACACACTCACTAACACATAGAAGTAAACACACACTCACATATACACACACCCCACTAACACATAGAAGTAAACACACACTCACATACACACACACCCCCACTAACACATAGAAGTAAACACACACTCACATACACACACACCCCCACTAACACATAGAAGTAAACACACACTCACATACACACACACCCACTAACACATAGAAGTAAACACACACTCACATACACACACACCCCACTAACACATAGAAGTAAACCCACACACATACACACATACTAACACATAGAAGTAAACACACACTCACATACACACACACCCCCACTAACACATAGAAGTAAACACACACTCACATACACACACACTCCACTAACACATAGAAGTAAACACACACTCACATACACACACACTAACACATAGAAGTAAACACTAACACATAACACATAGAAGTAAACACACACTCACATACACACACACCCACTAACACATAGAAGTAAAACACACACTCACATACACCACCCCACTAACACATAGAAGTAAACACACACTCACATACACACACCCCACTAACACATAGAAGTAAACACACACTCACATATACACACACCCCAGAACACATAGAAGTAAACACACACTCACATATACACACACCCCACTAACACATAGAAGTAAACACACACTCACATATACACACACACCCCACTAACACATAGAAGTAAACACACACTCACATATACACACACCCCACTAACACATAGAAGTAAACACACACTCACATACACACACCCCACTAACACATAGAAGTAAACACACACTCACATACACACACACCCCACTAACACATAGAAGTAAACACACACTCACATACACACACACTACTAACACATAGAAGTAAACACACACTCACATAACACATCCCACTAACACATAGAAGTAAACATACACACACACCCCACTAACACATACACACACACCCCACTAACACATAGAAGTAAACACACACTCACATACACACACACCCCACTAACACATAGAAGTAAACACACACTCACATATACACACACCCCACTAACACATAGAAGTAAACACACACTCACATACACACACACCCACTAACACATAGAAGTAAACACACACTCACATATACACACACCCCACTAACACATAGAAGTAAACACACACTCACATATACACACCACACCTACTAACACATAAAGTAAACACACACTCACATAACACACACCCCACTAACACATAGAAGTAAACACACACTCACATACACACACACCCACTAACACATAGAAGTAAACACACACTCACATACACACACACCCCCACTAACACATAGAAGTAAACACACTCACATACACACACACATAAAGTCAAAGGCATATACACACACCCCACTAACACATAGAAGTAAAACCCACACTCACATACACACACACTCCACTAACACATAGAAGTAAACACACACTCACATATACACACACACCCCACTAACACATAGAAGTAAACACACACTCACATACACACAATCAAAGGCATAAGTAAACCCACTCACACACCCCACTAACACATAGAAGTAAACACACACTCACATATATACACACACCCCACTAACACATAGAAGTAAACACACACTCACATACACTCACCCCCCACTAACACATAGAAGTAAACCCACACTCACATACATACACACACCCACTAACACATAGAAGTAAACCCACACTCACATACACACACACCCCCCACTAACACATAGAAGTTCACATACACACACACACCCCACTAACACATAGAAGTAAACACACACTCACATACATACACACACCTCCACTAACACGTAGAAGTAAACCCACACTCACATACACACACACTCCACTAACACATAGAAGTAAACCCACACTCACATACACACACACCTCCACTAACACATAGAAGTAAACCCACACTCACATATATACACACACCCACTAACACATAGAAGTAAACACACACTCACATATACACACACCCCACTAACACATAGAAGTAAACCCACACTCACATATACACACACTCACTAACACATAGAAGTAAACACACACTCACATACACACACACCCCACTAACACATAGAAGTAAACACACACTCACATACAATCAAAGGCACAATACTCCACTAACACATAGAAGTAAACACACACATACACACACACCCTTATAACACATAGAAGTAAACCCACACTACATAACACACCCCACTAACACATAGAAGTAAACACACACTCACATACACACACACCCCACTAACACATAGAAGTAAACACACTCACATACATACACACCCCACTAACACATAGAAGTAAACACACACTCATATAACACATAGAAGTAAACACACACTCACATGAAGTAAACCCACACTCACATATACACACACACTCCACTAACACATAGAAGTAAACCCCACTTTATACACACACCCACTAACACATAGAAGTAAACCCACACTTATACACACCACTCCACTAACACATAGAAGTAAACACACACTCACATACACACACCCCACTAACACATAGAAGTAAACACACACTCACATATACACACACACCCCACTAACACATAGAAGTAAACACACACTCACATACACACACACCCCACTAACACATAGAAGTAAACACACACTCACATATATACACACTCCACTAACACATAGAAGTAAACACACACTCACATATACACACACCCCACTAACACATAGAAGTAAGGTGTATACACTCCCCCACTAACACATAGAAGTAAACCCACACTCACATATATACACACACCCACTAACACATAGAAGTAAACACACACTCACATATACACACCACCCACTAACACATAGAAGTAAACCCACACTCACATATACACACACTCCACTAACACATAGAAGTAAACCCACACTCACATATATACACACCCACTAACACATAGAAGTAAACCCACACTCACATACACACACCCTTACCAACACATAGAAGTAAACACACACTCACATACACACACACTCCACTAACACATAGAAGTAAACCCACACTCACATACACACACACACCCACTAACACATAGAAGTAAACACACACTCACATATACACACACCCCACTAACACATAGAAGTAAACACACACTCACATATACACACATAACACATAGAAGTAAACATGTACACACACCCCACTAACACATAGAAGTAAACACACACTCACATATACACACACCCACTAACACATAGAAGTAAACACACACACACACATATACACACACACCCCACTAACACATAGAAGTAAACACACACTCACATATATACACACACACACCACTAACACATAGAAGTAAACCCACACTATATATACACACACTCCACTAACACATAGAAGTAAACACACACTCACATACACACACACCCCACTAACACATAGAAGTAAACACACACTCACATACACACACACCTCCACTAACACATAGAAGTAAACCCACACTCACATATACACACACCCCACTAACACATAGAAGTAAACCCACACTCACATACACACACCCCACTAACACATAGAAGTAAACCCACACTCACATACACACACACCCCACTAACACATAGAAGTAAACACACACTCACATACACACACACACCCCACTAACACATAGAAGTAAACACACACTCACATATACACACACACATAGAAGTAAACACACACTCACATACACACACCCCACTAACACATAGAAGTAAACCCACACTCACATACACACACACCCCACTAACACATAGAAGTAAACACACACATATATACACAATCACATAGAAGTAAACACACACTACACACACACCCCACTAACACATAGAAGTAAACACACACTCACATATACACACACCCCACTAACACATAGAAGTAAACACACACTCACATATACACACACCCCACTAACACATAGAAGTAAACACACACTCACATATACACACACACCCCACTAACACATAGAAGTAAACACACACTCACATACACACACACCCCACTAACACATAGAAGTAAACACACACTCACATACACACACACCCCACTAACACATAGAAGTAAACCCACACTCACATACACACACACCCCACTAACACATAGAAGTAAACACACACTCACATACACACACACCCCACTAACACGTAGAAGTAAACACACACTCACATACACACACACCCCACTAACACATAGAAGTAAACACACACTCACATACACACACACCCCACTAACACATAGAAGTAAACACACACTCACATACACACACACCCCACTAACACATAGAAGTAAACACACACTCACATATACACACACCCCACTAACACATAGAAGTAAACACACACTCACATACACACACACCCCACTAACACATAGAAGTAAACACACACTCACATATACACACACACCCCACTAACACATAGAAGTAAACACACACTCACATATACACACACCCCACTAACACATAGAAGTAAACACACACTCACATATACACACACCCCACTAACACATAGAAGTAAACACACACTCACATACATACACACCCCACTAACACATAGAAGTAAACACACACTCACATATACACACACACCCACTAACACATAGAAGTAAACACACACTCACATACACACACACCCCACTAACACATAGAAGTAAACACACACTCACATACACACACACCCCACTAACACATAGAAGTAAACACACACTCACATATACACACACACTAACACATAGAAGTAAACACACACTCACATACACACACACCCCACTAACACATAGAAGTAAACACACACTCACATATACACACACCACTAACACATAGAAGTAAACACACACTCACATACACACACACCCCCACTAACACATAGAAGTAAACACACACTCACATACACACACACCCCACTAACACATAGAAGTAAACACACACTCACATATATACACACACCCACTAACACATAGAAGTAAACACACACTCACATATACACACACACCCCACTAACAGATAGAAGTAAACACACACACACATATACACACACCCCCACTAACACATAGAAGTAAACACACACTCACATACACACACACCCCACTAACACATAGAAGTAAACACACACTCACATATACACACACCCCACTAACACATAGAAGTAAACACACACACACACATATATACACACACCCCACTAACACATAGAAGTAAACACACACTCACATATACACACACACACCCCACTAACACATAGAAGTAAACACACACACACATATACACACACCCCACTAACACATAGAAGTAAACACACACTCACATACACACACACCCCACTAACACATAGAAGTAAACACACACTCACATATACACACACCCCACTAACACATAGAAGTAAACACACACTCACATACACACACACCTCACTAACACATAGAAGTAAACACACACTCACATATACACACACACCCCACTAACACATAGAAGTAAACACACACACACACTCACATACACACACACCCCACTAACACATAGAAGTAAACACACACTCACATATACACACACCCCACTAACACATAGAAGTAAACACACACTCACATACACACACACCCCACTAACACATAGAAGTAAACACACACTCACATATACACACCACCCCACTAACACATAGAAGTAAACACACACTCACATATACACACACACCCCACTAACACATAGAAGTAAACACACACTCACATATACACACACCCCACTAACACGTAGAAGTAAACACACACTCACATACACACACACCCCACTAACACGTAGAAGTAAACACACACTCACATACACACACACCCCACTAACACGTAGAAGTAAACACACACTCACATACTCAATCAAAGGCATGTACAGTTGGCACACTAGCACAGTTAGTATTGAATATGGATGTTACTCTGCAGACCATTGTGCAGAGTGCCATGATTCCTGTTCATATTGTTTGTAGCCCTTTACACTCGTACCAACATGCAGGTTGAAAATGGAAGGTTTGGGATGCAGTTACTGTACAGTAAGATGCTATACATGACGTCAGAGTTCTGGCTCGGTGCTTCACAGTGCTGTATGGGTATTGACTGACAGCTGTTCTGAACTTGAGCACCAGGTGTGACAGAAGTTGCCTCAATCACTCCCAGTAAAATGTTGTCTGAGTGAGGGAAATGCTTCAAAGTACGAGGACTCAATGTATTCTGAAAGATGAGACGTTGAGGATTATAATGCTGCTTTAATTTCATACACATCACATTTTATCGTAAAACCCATGTCATATACAGTGTCAGTGTTTATGATCACTATGTTTGATGCACAGTTACCAGATGACATGGCATCAAACCCTGATTGTTCTGAACAGAAGGAGACGGTGTTCCGTTGTATTGTGAAGAACATTTGCCGTAGACCACACATCTGAAGGCACCCATGACTCCATTTAATGCGCAACAAAATGACTATCTACTTCTATGAATTGCCTTGTGAAAGCCTTTAAGATCATCTTTTATAATGTAGCTAGTCATGTTGGCAAGCTTTCAAATCATGCCCACCTGACCCAGATTGTGATTAGTTAATGGACCGTTTTTGGATTGCGTAAACAACAACAGTAATTGTATCAAGGTGGGGATGCAGGGCTGTGTTCCAAACAAAACAACTCTACAAGTGTGCCTGAACTTTGTGTCCTTATCTTTAGTGTAATAATTGCCCCATAATCTCCCTTCATTTTTACCTTGCATATGCTTTCCATATTACTTCTGTCGGAAACATTTCATTTTAGCCCTATCCATAGAGGCCAATTCCCACCAGTGTAAAGGGTTAACCCCACTACTATTTTTATCATGGTAACCATTCTATTTCTAGTGGCGGTTTGAGAAAAGCTAATCGAGAGCCTGAAATGTAGCAAAACAGCCAAGGGTGGAATATCATCCGCCCTGCTGTTAGGCTCATTTTAATTTCCATTCAAGACGCTAACCCAAGTGGATTAGGACGGCCTGTTTTCTGCATGCAATCTCCTCTTAAACCCCCAAAAGATTGTTTCAGCACATATTCATGAATAAAGAGCGACTTTAAGGAGATTTGGCATCTGGGCTCTTATTGACCTGGCTATATGGTTTTCGCTGGGCTATCTCCCAGCCCAAGGGAAGGATTTAGTCTGCCGAGGAAAATCTCCTATTTCTCCTCACGTAAAACTCCAATGAAAGCCACCTGGCGACCTCTGTGTGTCTGCGCTGAGGAGATGAAACTGTAGTGACCTATAGCCATTCACAGGAGCCAGGAGTTAAACGCTGTGGATCTGTCTCCCAGGCTAGAGCGCTCACTGGCAGGGTCGCTGGCACCAGGGGTCACATGGTTTCATAAGACCCACACGTAACCAGGGATGTGAGAGGGCGTTGTATAGTATGTCTAAGTGTGATAGGGTATAGCTTTGTGTGTGCCGTTTTATGTTAAACACACAATAATATAGGAATAACAATATTATTTAATATATAATAGGTGTACAGGTGTGCTAGAATGTAGAGGAATAGGTGTATTTTATGTACGAGTGTGTCTACAAAGCGTTACCACACTGGACCCTTACATGTATTTGAAGTCCTTTCCATCAACTGTCCACGCCAGTCCTCTGCTGTGTCTGTGTTCACACACAGGTCGGTGCCTGCAGCCATGCTGGTTGAAGTGCTGAGTGTGGTAGTGGGTGGTTCAGGTGGCCGACTCTTGTGTCGGTGTTGAATTGTCTTTGTTGAGCAGGTCATGTGGAGGTCTCCATTCACCATGGTGACAGATGTAGGGAGGCATGCACATCGCTATAAGTGGTGATTCTTGTTATGCATCGATCAAATTAGACCTTGGCCGTGCGTGAGAATGTTCATTTAAATGTCAACCCGCATATCGACAGACCGTATGAAATATGGAGAATTTGGCGGAATTATTAGGGTGTCAGATGCCGTTTTTCTCTCTTTGATGATGGCAGCAGCCAGTAGGAAGCTGATTCTAGGGTCGGCTTCATCATGTCAAGTCAATATTCCAAACGGGAAATAGACAATATTCTTATATGGGAATAGAATGAAATGGTTCAGTGGTGAACCTGCTCTCATCATGTACATACCATCTAGAGACATCACGTGACTCCACAACGCCACAGACATACACCATTCCACTACAACTAATATAGCTAATCCATTGAATAATTCAGCAAATTGACTCGATGTAAACTTTAGCTATTGGAGAGAAACAACATCAAGCATCAGTTCTCATTCGCTCAGTGTTATGATATGAATTACATTACTGCTGCTGGGGTTTGATGTGTTGAATCATTGTGTGAGCGAATTACAAAGGGGTTTCTGCCGTAGTGCTGTTTGAGAGTCAGTTAGTGAGGCACCTGCCACTTCCCTCCTATTGTCTCCCGCCTAATAGAAAACAATTAGCCCAAAGGTTGTTTTACATGGCAGTACATGATACACTTCAATTATTCCATTGTGTCTATTTCTATTCTGAATGGCGCTGGTGATTGGAATTGTCTTTCCTAAGGCATAGCGCTGTCAACCTGTCACAGCCATCCTTCCCGCGAAAGCCGACGACGAGGCAGCCGGGTCATTGACGTCAAATGAAAGCTGCCTGCCTTTCTGCATGTGTCCAATGATCAGAGACCCGGGTTACAGGAAACAATAGCTTTACATGTCCCATCTCATTATGTCTCTCCTGAGAATAGGAGCCTGACGTTGACTGTGGTATCAGTATAGGTTTGAGCTGGGGACGTTTCTGAATCAGAGTATTATGACTCTATACTGGCTTTCATTTCATCACACATCATCACCTTTTCCCTGGGAGCTCATTTGTTACCATGAGTCCAACTATACCTGAACCATGCCAAATGCAAAAAAATACACACACACGCACGCACACACACACACACACACACACACACACACACACACACACACACACACAAAAAAACACAGAGAGTGAGACAGCAGTGAGCCAGTAGTTTCCTGTGGGCCTGGAGGGGAAACCATGTTCTAAGGCCAAGGCAACGTCTCCCTGATGGAGAATAGTCCTCTGTCACTCAGCATGATCAACGCTACCAGCAGCAGTAAGTCTGTGGGTATACATATGTCTGTATTAGAATATAATAGAACCATGTGTAATCCATAAGGACATGCTGTTACTTTATACTGACACACCAGTACTTCAATACTAGTAAAAGAAGTGTCTATGAGGTTCTATGTGTTCTGTCTCTGTGTGTATAGCAGGCTATAATACATGTTGGTGTGTGTGGATGAGGTTATTTCACCTATCTGTGGATAGTATCCCAGTTATCCCAGTCCTCTGTGCTAGTGTATGTTACTAGCTGGTTGGTCCCTGGGCTAACTGGGTTTGTGTCAGGGGCAGTATGGTGCTGGAGAGGCTGGGTGTGGGCAGGCTGGCAGCCGTGTCCAGTCCCTGGCTCCTCTCTCCTACTAGAGCTCCATCAGGGAGACTGAGCCTTGGCTCAGACTGCCGGAAGTAGCAGCAGGAGAGACACATGGCAGTATGTTTCCCTAGCTCAGTGATTGTGCATGTATGTTTGTCTATTGTAGGCTACATACATCATGTACCTGTTTGTTTAATTCTGCCTATATATGAATGTGTTGTGCTTGATGTGTTTCGAGTGTACATACTGTATGTGTGTAAACGGGTGTGGCCGGTGGCTCTGTGTTCCTCCGTATTCCTCCTCTCTGCGTGTGTGGAGCGCTGCAGCGCTGCGCCGGGCTTTGCCTGAGGCCAAGGAATGTCCTTTCGGCCCAGCAGTGTCCCCTCACACCTCCCTCCCACGGCCCGGCAGGGCAGCAGGCACCTCCACACAACACTGGCCAGCAGACCGGAAGCCTCGGCCAGCCTGGGCCCAGTTAGACAGGTCAGTGCCACCTGGTCAAGGTCAGAAAGACAGAGGAACAACATGGCTGTTATCCGCTAGCCAAGGACAGAGCCCGACACATAGAAGGTATAAGGCAGTCATTATTTTCTGTTAAACTGTTATATATCACATACGATTTAGTTGTGTAATATTTGCTGTGCTATTCAGTTCTGTTCCTTCTATCTCTATGGTCAGGATAGAAGATGTTCTGGAAGCACATTATGAGACTCCTAGCCAAGGTCATAAAGCTAGGGCAAGCTGTCTGTTCATTATGTGTTTCCATCACCTTAACATAGAGAGCCTTTTCACTGTATGA